>NC_056748.1:1133871049-1134010320 GCF_019279795.1 Protopterus annectens | reverse complement strand
TTTTACCTTGGTTAATAAACTGAAAATGACATATATTCTGCAGGAGTGTCGTTGATAATTTACCAGTCGCTGTGGAGGTCTTTTAGTATAATTTCTTGCTGAATGTAGAGAGGGACCCAGTAGAGGATATCTATTTGCTGTTAAAATGAAATGTTACCATGTGGAATATATGTTGCTGAGATAGAGATTTTCTGTTCTTGATTTAGAGGAGTTCTGTACGGTCTGCCACAAAATAAATTATTTATATAACTGAAGTTTGTAATTTCTATTAATATTTTTCTCCCATTTAGGGAACAACCAAGCCAGTTAAAATAGTAACCAGATTAACAATTGTGGCATCAGATCCATCTCATTGCACTGAAATGGTAAGAGCCATTTGTATTTTATTTTTGCTGTAATATTTGTATAATCCAGATATGTGTGGGCAGCTTTACAATAAGCTTATTTTGTTTGGGAATTGTTTTTGATTTCTTGTACCAGTTTAGTGCATTGTTTCTGTCGTTTCGTTTGAGTCACTGTAGGTATAAGGTTGTGCTAGGTGTTTTATGTATATTTTCATATTGTTTTAGCAGAAAGTTCCTGTAGCCCACAACATAAGAGCTTCATTCTTGAACCAATAACAAGTTAATGAGAATTTATTACTGAGAATATAAGGGCTCATCAGGACATTTATGAGCGATAAGGGTTTTGTTTGTCAGCATCATAGTTCAGTCTATAGTACATTTTCTTAAATGGTTAAGTGCGTGTGTTTATTCACATCCTCATAGTAGGCATTAATTCTTTCAGACTATCACCTTTTGCTGCGCAGAGTAACATTCTCACCCCATCATTTCTCTATCTTTTGCAAGTGTTCATCAGAGACAAAGTACTGCGAATTGAGTGAAATACGCAGTCGGGGCTGTAGGACATTTTAAGGAAGCATGAACAGTGTTTTCAGTAGCTGTTATCTTTTTTGATAATCCCCTCCATCTTCTCCATGATGTTGCATTGGTCCACATATTCCCGTCGGTCTTCATGGCATAGCAATTTACCCCTGAGGAGGTATCTTCCCTTCTAGGGTAGAATCACCCTTAGCAGAAACATGTCTTTTACCTTTGTAGTGGAAAGCAAAAGAAATGATCCGACGTGACCACCATTCTCACCTTAGGTATTTCCTCACTGATTTTAAGTTATTTTTCATATACTGTGTGATCAACAAACAGTTGTATGCTTCCTGTAGATTATTGAGGATTCTGTACTTTCAGAATGGACACTTCTGCATGAGTCACAACATTAGTACAGGTCTTACTAACAAATGCTGTTGTGTATTGCTGTGTCAGAGTTTATGCTGTAGGCATGAATTAGTTTACATGAGAGAAATGTTAACTTTTTTTCGGAGGGTGCTGTGGTACAATTTGTCATGCTTTTATAACTCCTTTTTATCCTTAATCTCATCCATTAGACAACCCACATGCTTTTCAGTCTAAGGTAAGTATTTCCATTGTGAGGTCAGCTTTCGTTGGCTTTGGAATTGGAGAGGAGTGCATGGTTGTTTGTATGCTACCACCCTAATACTATAAATATAAAGCTTTATCCCTAGATGTAAACGTGTGAAACTGCTGAAGTTTTTTTTTTTTACTTTTCATTTTTTCAACCTAGTTCCTGGATGACTGCAAGTTGGGTGCTGTCATTGACTCCCTAAACGATGTAAACATACTGCAAGAGGGTCTCAAAGGAACACATGACTGGTGCCAAAGTTGGTTAATGGCCTTTCCTTCTTTCCTATATAGAATATGGGGCATGATTTACATCTAGCTAAATAAACAACCCCCGTAGTGTTGCATTCATATTTCCCTGTCAGAATATAATTTATTTTCCCTAAAGAGAAAGAGGACTCTACAGAAATGTATTTATAATAAGGGCATCTGCCACACCTTCTCATGCCCTTATTCGGAACATAAGGTTTTATGTTCCTATTCAGTAAATCCTTTAAATTAGGGCCTCTTCTAAAAGTAATTTTAGGCTCCAAACCCAACTTGTCTCTCAAATTGTTTAACTACAGTATTTTGAAATGATGCTGGAGAATTAAGGGCTATTTTGATAAAAAAATTGGACCTTTTATTAATGAAGATGTGAATTTGAGAGACAAGCTCAAGCAAAGTTGGTGAGTTTTGAAATTTTTTCACTAGATTTTTGTTTGATATCTTCCCTTTGTCTTTCTTTTTGCCTCAGTTTTGTAGGCTACAATTATTAACTTCATTCTCTCTCGCTCGAGAGGAACTGGCAGCAAGTCTGGTTTCTCCACGAACGTAGTAACAACATAAAAAACAGTGTGTAACAGAACCACGAGTAATAGTAAATCTGTTGATTCTGCTAGTAAAAACTTTCTCAGTCAAACTGCTTCTCAGGCATGAATTAACTGAATAAAAAAACTCATCTTTATATAGTAAAACTAAGGAAAATAGTGCAAATCACATGTCAGTTAAAAAATTATACAATTAAAACATTTAAATGCCTAGATATAGTAAAGCATACTTGAAAAAATACTTATAAAACAAAATATATATATATATATATATATACACACAGTTATTTACTATATGTATACATACAAGCAAGTAGCATTTTACTAAAAACTTCAAGTATATTCCTATATCTGAATATATAAACATATAACATTGTACTATCTAATTTTATTTCTAAGGTCTATTAACTGTGGTTTGAGAGTGTAAGCATCATTCAGGCCAGGTGGATGTTGAGCTCTAAATCTGGTGTCCCTTTATTTTTCTTGCCTTTTTGTAAAATTTTACTTGTCCCCTCCTCTGAGATGTGACAATAAAATGTAAAATCAAATGTGCGTCATCTATACCCCTGTATGTTTATGAAGGGAATCGGTGTCTTTTTTTTCCTTCCTTTGTCTGAAAGATGGCTGCAAGTTCTCTTTAAACTTTTGATTGGTCTTTCCTGGACATTTTGAGCACTTCACCATATATATTATATCTCTTGTGTTGCAGTTTCCATAAGCTTTCAAATAAAAATTGGTATTCTCCACTGGATGTACTGTGGTATTTTCTCTGTTTATAGAAAGTACAATTACTGCATTTAAAAATTCCTTTTTTGTTGTTGATAACGTCTTTTGTGTTTTAATTGGCTCTTTATAACACAATTTAAAGTGCAACCTGTTTTTATTACTGAATTCGGGACCTTTACTATTTCCTTTAATTCAGGGACTTGTGCTAATATGACCATTGCTTTCTTATGACATTTTTTATGTATGAGATATATTAGAATCGTAGGTCAAAATATACCTACAAGCAACACCATTTTTGGCCTTTGATATTTGATCATCCTTTTCTTCAAAAAAAGGCTTAAATTTACTATTTCTTCCAAAACTTTATTTTTAAACTGATATATTTATTATAGTTTTATAGTAACCTCTATTACTAAAATCTAATGCCATTTGTTCTGAGTACTCATAATATCATGCTGTTTATTAAGTCTGCAGGCCCTTGCCATCTGATTTTGAACTATATTGTTAAACATAAAATATGTTAAATTGTATTAGAGAATAATGTATTTTGGTTTCAAGAACATGTTTATAAGCAAGTGGTTGGCATAACCATGGGTACTACAGTGGCAAATACTCATGCCAACATTGTGAAGAGTAGTTGGGAGGTTGATGCAATTTTCTATGATTCCAGTATTATTCCTAAAAATGTGGTTTTCTGTAAAAGGTTTTCCAATGACCTGTTCTTTTTATGGGAGTTGAATGACTTTATTTTGTCCTTACATACTACACCATCTTTTCTGAAGTTTAAGAAAAAACCTACAATATAGACAGACCATTTAGATATAACTTTAAAAAGGACACTAAAGATAACCTTGATGTTAAATGTACTTATCTGGCAAGGGGGCAGTATGCATCCCAGCTTTATGTTTTAACAATATAGTTCAGAATCTGATGGCAAGGATCAGTAGACTTAATACACAGCAGGATATAACTGAGTACTCAGCACAAATGGCATTCTATTTTAGTAATAGAGGAATGTGTAAGAAAAAAATGCATCGGTTTAAAAACAATGTTTTGGAAGAAAGAAATAGTAAATTTAAGCCTTTTTTTCTGAAAATAAGAATGATCAATCAAAAGGCCAAAAATGCTGTTGGTTGTAGGTATATTTTGATTTATGATCATAATATATGTCATATAAAAAATGTCATAAAGCATTGGTCGTTATTAACACACATCCCTGAGTTAAAGGAAATGGTAAATGTCTTGAATTTAGGTAAAAAATGTTGCACTTAAAAATAAATTGTGTTATAAAGAACAAATTAAAACAAAAGATGTTACCAAGAAAATAATTTTTAAATGTTATAATTACACTTTCTATAAGCATATATATATATGCAGAAAATACTACAGTACCTCCAGTGAAGAATACCACTGTTTTAGTTGAAAGCTTATGGAAACTGCAACACAAGAGAAATAATGTACATGGCGAAGTGCTCGAAATTTCCTACATATTATATCAGAAAGACCAATCAAAGGTTTAAACAGAAAATGTGCAGTCGTCCTTCAAACTTAAGAAGGAAAAAGACATGTGTTCCCTTTATAAACACATGGCAGGTACAAGTGACTTGCACAAGTTTAAATTTTTTATTTTACATTCTATTCCCACACATCTTAGAGAAGAGGACAAGAACAATTTTACAGAAAGACACGAAAATAAATGGTTGCTAAGATTTAGAGCTCAATATCCACCTGGCCTGAATGATGCATACTTTCTCAAACCAGAGTTATCAGATCTTAGAAATAAAATTAGATAGTACAAGTTTATATATGTATATATTCATATATATGATTATACTTTAAGGTTTTTGTAAAATACTATTTGTTTGTATGTATGCATAAGCATATGATTGTATATAAATCAGTACAGGCAGTTTTTTTCAAGTATATTTTAAACTACCTAGGCCTTTCAGTGTTTTAATTGTATAATGCAAGTGAACCAGCATGGGAAGTGGGTTTAAAATGACTGATTAAGTATAAAGCCACAAATGGACCAACCAGCAAGAGAGTAAGCAAACATATAATGTATTAGTCACAAATTTAAACCTATTAGAAGGCTTAAAGAAATTTATATTGAACATCAAGCACTTTTGTCCCTCAACAATGTACAGGACTTTTTCAGAACGTTAAACCATTTCAACTGAAAATCTTTTTCATAAAAATATTAGTATGTATTGACTAATTCAGAGCATATCATATTAAAGAAAGACTCCATAATAAAGAAACTTAGACATAGTAAAAAGTTATTTACACACATAACATAAAAAAAATGTTACTTGCACATATAAAATAATACCTACCCTTTAAAAATTGAACTAATTAATCCTAAGTATAAAAGTAAACCACATTCATAAAACAAGGCATTACTCTCTGTGTATGAAAGGTGTACATTTATTGTAACAACACCTTAACAATGCTAATACTTAATTTTTGTAGGATATGTATTTATATAAATATCTGAAATGGTCATAAAAAGTAACACATTTTCAAAAACATCCTTTTATAAATCTAGAGCTTTCTTTTTTTAAAGTAGGAAGTATGGAGATGTTCTCATTGATCCCTAGGGAAAGGCTAGAATTTAACTTTATTTGCCACTGCAACTCTTTAATTTTAAATCCAATTCCAACCATCCACCCCTACGGTTGTAGGGAACCTTTATCCAAAATATCAAAACAGAATTTTGTGAAGCCCTGACATTCCGTCGTGTGTTTTATAAAAAGAATTGTTAAGATTTGCTTTAGAGATGGCATACAGATGTTCATAAATTCTTTCTCAGTTTTCCCAACATAAAAAATCCACATTTGTCACAAACCGCAATTTAAATTATAGCTTTAGTATTACAATTCCCCTTTAACTTAACAAAGGGTAAACCTTGTAAGGAAACAGATTGTACTTGCAAAATGTAGGAACGTTGTTAGCATGATCTACATCGAGTTGTTCCCCTGTAAGGAATGGATGGAGTCATCTTAACATGTTCAAAAAGATATTTCAAATTCTTACCAGCTTTGTATACAAAATGGGGTTTGTAACCTATGACCTCCATAATTTCTGGGTTTCCTTTATAAATAACCCAATTTTTGGTGATAATGTCTTTGATTTATCTTTCACCATGCCCAAAGGGGATCACCATACTTCTGTTATAACTTTTTGTATTGCCTACCCCACTTTTAAAAGAATTTAAGGGAATAGTGTCTCCTAAAAGTGGATGGGGAACAAAATTTAAACCAAATATACCTCATCACAAATATTTCGTACCAAATGTTGTGGGTATCCTCTTTCCACAAACCTGTTTTACTTCTACTTTAAAATTTTCCAAGTTAGAACACATCCTATCTGCCCTGACCAGCTGCCCCTTAAAAATGTTTATTTTGATGAAACTAGAATGGTTACTGTGGTAATCTAAATAGCTGTTGGAAATTCTGTCTTTCCTATAAACCTTGGATACAAAATTATAATTTTCTATATTCTTGGATAGGGTTACATCTAAGTAATCTGTACTTTTGTCTGACAAAGTAGAAGTAAATGTAAAGTATGGGGTAGCACTATTTAAGTATTCAACAAAAAGTTCTGTTTGCTGTGATGTCTTTTTCCGCAATGTAAAAATATCATCCAGAAACTGGAAGCATGTAAGCCACTGTTTTGAGAATTCTGTATTGAAAACAAATTTGGATTCCCAAGCATAAAGGATTAAATTGGCATATATGGGTGCACAACTATGACTTGCACCCTTCGCCACCCCTTTAGTCTTTTGAAAATATTCTCCTTCAAAAGTAAAAAAGATTGCTTGCCAAATTAATTTCCATCACATTCATAACAATTTACCATTGTATCATTCAAACTTGTCATTTTCCTTAGTTTTAATAAAATAAATTCAGTCCTTCACGATGGGGAATGGATGTGAACAAATCAATTGCATCAACAGCTGAAAAACAACATTCTTCACTCTACCAGTCCTTATTGATTTTCAACAAAAAATCCCAGGAATGTTTCAGTAAATAATAAATAGGTCTAATAGCATTCTTAAGAAGTCTGTCAATGAACGCTCTTAGAGAATAGGTGGGGTTATTGTGTGTGGCAATAATAACCCTAAATGGGGGTTGATGTTCACTTTTTAATGAACTTTTGGGATCTCAAATGCCATAGAAATAAGTGGGTGTTCCATTTATAAAAAATTAAGTAATTCCTGTGAGACAGCGCCCTGTAAAAGGGCATCCTTTGTGAATAACTGAAGTTTCCCATAAGCTAAAAAGACTTTATTCTTAGATGCTTCCTGATTCTTCTTTCGGCTTTCCCCGGTTAGTGGTTGCCACAGCGCATCACTTGTCCGCTCATGATTGGCAGTGGAGTTTTATGGTGTCGAGTTGCCAGCCTGGCGCCCAACCTTCCACAGAAGGAGCACACATGCACGCACTCACACCTAGGGCCAATTTAGAGTGTCCAATCCACCTACAGCATGTCTTTGGGATGTGGGAGGAAACCGGAGCACCCGGAGGAAACCCACATGACCACAGGGAGGACATGCAGACTCCACACAGAAGGCACCCCAGCCGAGAATCAAACCGGAGTACCTTTTGCTGTGAGGCAGCAATGCTAACCACTGCACCACCGTGGCCGCCCTTGCTTCTTGTTACTTCTGTATCCTGAAAAATATAAAATAACTAACTGACTTGTATAATCCATCTTAAGTAAAAACACTCCCCCATCCTTATCCGGTTTCATAATTCTTGTGATATCATTACATCTGAGGTCATACACTGAGACTCTTCTCCTGACATGTTATAAAATCTTCTACTTCTGTAAAGAAAAGAATGCATTTCCAAAGAACAAGCCTTTTCAAATGCAGAAAGAAATGGGTGAAGGGGGGATTAAAACAACTCTCTCTAATATCAAGTTATTTGAGTAGTTTCATCTTGACTTGTTTGGTCCTTTAAAATTTAACTGAAGATGTAGTTTCCTTGTAAAAATTCTAAATACAGTTAATATGTCAACCACACCCACTTTAAAAGAGGGAGCAAATTTAAAACCTTTTGTAAAGACACAAAATGTGTTTTGTTAACCCTCACATCAGTGTAATTAAAAATATTGCAAGTTGGTGTGATAATTTTCCATCATAAGCTACCACAGTGTTGTCAGTTAAACTATTGTCCATATATTCCTGTTGCGTCAGTTGTTGTTCCTGCCACTGTTCCTCCAACCCCTTCCTCTCCCTCTCCCCCTCACTCCTTTCGGAGTTTGGGCCCGGGGTAAAAAATCCCTCTGTCTCTCTCTTTATTTTTTTATTCTTTCCAGTTTCCTCCGGGGTCGGTAGTTGGCATCGTACGTTGCCATACTCCCTCCAGCCATATCTTGAGGTTGTTGATCCTGTTCAGTTGGAATACTAATTCCCTGTCAGAATGGTTAGATCCCCTATTTGCATTCTCCACTTTCGTAGAATCCCCCAATTTATTGTAATACAAACTGGGTAAAGGGTAGGCAATTTTCTTAACATATTTGCTCTCATCTCTAACCATTTTCTTAAGTTTGCATTCCAAAGTTTAATTTAACTTTATGTTCAACCCTATTAAAAATATCATGCCTAGATGCATTAGATTCAAACAAATAAATCTTCCAAGATTTCATTATTAAGCTCTTCTGAAAAATTTATTAATGTTAGCATTGTTCATTTTAATTATGAACATCATCAATTCAAAACCAAATCTGTCGAACATTTTAAGAAGTATCTCAGTTTCAGCTTCCCCACTTTTAAGCCATTGGGAAATTTGTGCACTCGCAAACCCTTGGGGACCAGATTATATTAAATGCTGTCATTAAGGTACAAGTTATCACACTGTAGGCTCTGTGCCTTTGGAAGCTTTGCCTCCAGTTCATTTTCTTCTGAAAAGTTTTTGGTGGCTGGCGATTCAGGGTAATGTTCCGTTGTACGGGAAATGATGTCTCTATCCAAACCCATTCATGAAAATTAAAATCTCTAGAATGAGGTGCTTCCATGCTTTCTCCATGCTGATTACCGTGTTGAAAAGTCTCGTTCTGTAAAAAGGAAGGATTAGTAAATTCTCCCTAATTGGCTAGTCTGTCACTCATGTTTAAACGTTCCCTCCTCGGTTGTTCCTCATAGCATCGTGGGACTTCGTGTCTCCAGCTTTGTATGCAGCTCTGCTACCTGCTGAGATACCAAGGCAACTAGTTGTTTTAAATCCCCAGCACTGTTCTGTGAAGACGAAGACGATATATCTTGATTGGTTAAGGAAACTGGAGCAACAGTACACCCAGAGTGTAAAGAACACGCACCAATGACTCCTTCTGTAGCTTGAAGAAATTAATCAAATGCAGGCAATTCTGAAATAAAAGATCCACCTTCCAGGTAATCTTTCTTCTGGACTAAAAAACGCTGTTATGCAAGACCAGTAACCCAAGTGAACCAACGTAAAATGTGTCTTTAAAAATGACTGATAAAGTATAAAGCCACAAATGGACTAACCAGCAAGACAGTTTAGAAACATAAAACGTATTCATCACAAATTAAAACCTCTTACCTCTCCTTAAATAGTGCTACCCCATATTTTCAATTTACTTCTACCGTGTAGACACAAGTATAGATTACTTGGATATAACCCTTTCCAAGGATAGAGAAAGTTGTACTTTTGTATCCAAAGTTAGACACATTTCCCGACAGCTATTTAGATTACCATAGTAACCATCCTACTTTTACCAAAAGAAACATTTTTAAGGGGTAGATGGTCAGGGTAGCCAAGATGTGTTCTAACTTGGAATATTTTAAAGTAAAAGTAAAACAACAGAAATGTTTGTTGAAAGAGGATACCCCCAGCATTTGGTACGGAATATTTGTGAGGAGGTTATATTTGGATGGGGAACAAAATTTAAACCACTTTTAGTAAACACTAGTCCCTTAAATTCTTTTAAAACTGGGGTAGACAATACAAAGTGTTATAACAGAAGTATGGTGATCCCCTCATTGTGGTAGAGCACTCTCTTATGAATAGAGCTATTTTAATCCTGTATAGCATAATATGTTGGCAGTTCCTGTAGTTTTCCATTACTTCCCTAGTACTTGTCCTTCCATAGTTAGGATTCACCAACAACTTTTACCTCTACTAGTGGCTTTGCAGTGCTTTAATAATTCTTTTTTGGCATTGAAAAGAAGTTCTGTACTCGCCAGAATATTCCGTCTGTGTTGCCCATTTTCATTCTTTCTGAACAAATGGGTTCGGATCCGACTGATGCTTTTTACAGCTCGTAGATACCGAAAACTCTCTAGCTCCTCCTTTACCCACAATGCTCTAGTCCCCTACCATAACTCAGATCTTGTTTGCTGACCTTTATAATCATCATTGTATGAGAAAATAGTATCTGGAGCTTTAAGGAAAGAAAATTGATTCCTTTAGCAGCTTCTCATTCCTCCAGAAGTCACACAAAATGGCAGGGGGTTGGAGGGAGGGGAATTGAAAAGAATAAAAATGGACAACACATACTTGCAACATTATGGTAAGAATATACCTTCTTTATCTGATGTCAATATTCATTTGTCCCCTCAACAAATGGGACTACCTTACCTTAAAGCTAGTGCTCTTATGAGGTCTCTGGTTGGAGTATTATCTGTCTGGCAAAAGTTATATTGGGTATATTTTTAAATGATCCTTCACAGGCAGCAGTCCACACTATTCCTACTAGTACTGAAATGGTAAAATAAGATAACCACCTTTGCCAATGGCCAGCGTGGAGAACATGGAGGTAAAAATATAGAATTTTGCAGTGCAGACCCTGGCCTAAATCAGAACACCAGACTTGTTTTCATTTAATAGCAGAAGCAAGCTTATGGTTTGCTGGAGTGTTGATTCTGGTTTGGTGATATATTGGACTGTTTCCTTTCAATTTTGCAGAAGGAAAACAAGGTAAATTTCTCCTAAGGTAGCATGACCTTGACCTTCTCTGAAGTCTTTTCACAGGACTCTACTGCCTATATTAGGACTTCTTTGGGAGATTATGGGCTTTTACGCATTAATGTTGTTTCCTGACAGGAGTTGCAATACTGAGCTATTGTTTTTCAGATTTAAACACCCTTATTTAGGTGGTACCATTTGTGTTGCAAGTTTTTCCTGTACCTTTGGTGTCGGAGAATGTTGATGTACAGATGGGGGTTGTAAAACAAGAGAAATTTTTTCATTGGATTATTCTTTTGTATAATGTTTCACTGGTGTATTTGTTTTACTTGCTAGTGAAGTTGAAAAATATTGTAAGCAGTGTTTTCGATGCATCATTTTTTATTTGTTATACATTTGTTGAATTTTCGACTGATTTTACTGATGGAAGCTTTTGTATGTTTGCTTTTTTTTTATATATATATATAGAGAACTACATCTCAGCGTACCAAGTTGTATGATGTAGTGTCTGTGTTCCCAAAGACAGAGAAGTTATTTCATGTAAGTAACCTTTTACCAAATTGTTATAACATAGTATTTCATTGTAGACTATATTACTTAACAACATAGATGACATGATTAAAGAGACGCATCATATATTGAGAAGCTTTTGAGTGGAGCAAAATTCTTTCTCTGGAGAAGTCCTGGAAGATGGCCTCACCCAGAAAATGTTTTTGAATCATTGAAATTCAATGGAGCATTGTGATTCCACATGCTACGGATGAAAGATAAAGTAATAAAACTTGTTTTGTTCTTATATGGAAATAGAATTCTTTCTGTTCATTTGCTACTCACTTTACAGGAACTGGAGTCAATCGCCATTAAACCCTACACCATTTTCCTGGGTGACTTTACTACTTAAATGTAGACTGGGAGAGGTACACCATTAGTAAGCACTCCACTTTGCCATTTTTGACTGGCTTGACTGCCAGTATACGAGACAGTCAAAAATGGCAAAGCAGAGCCTCTTCTGTTCAGTGTCGAACACCGTGCTGTTCCGCATTAAACACAAGAGGCTCCCCTTTGGGATCTTTGATTGGCTCATATGCGAGCCAATCAAAAATCACAAAGCAGAGCCACTTCTATGCAATGTCAAACTGCAGGCTGTTCCACATTGAGTAGAAGTGGCTCCGCTTTGATAGTTTTGATCGGCTCATATGCCGGCATATGAGCCAATCAAATGCCAGTTGCTTGAAAGTGCTGGTTGCTTGAGTCCTGGATAATGGGGATTTTTGCTGTACTAACAAGATAAGAGGTGGTAAGATTTAAAATGGTGGTGTATAACCAATCTAGTCCAGGAATGGATGGTATTCCTGTGGAAGTTTGGAAGCTAGGAGGAAAAAGTGATAAAGATTTGGAAGGTATTTTAAACTGAAGAGAAGTACTGGCATCCTGGAAGAAAGCTGTGGTGGCTTGAATGCCTGCAGATGGTAAAGCCCCATCAGACCCAGCTTCATAGATGTCTATTACAATTCTAAACCATGATTATAACGTGTTTGTCAATAGAGGCTAAAAGAATGACAAAGATGATGCTAAAATTGATATGGATCAATGTGTTTTTTTGGAGGAGAGGCCAATATTTGACAATATTATTAGAACAATGATTCAGAGGGAAGCAGAATGTTTTTTTCTCAGGGTAGCTCAGAAGCTAGTTTCACGGAGGGGATTGTTGAGCCAGCCCACATCCTAGCTGTTAGACATTGCCTGAGGTGTATTTTCATTGCTGTAATTCCAATACAGACTGCATTTCTGTGAACTGCTGGAAAGTTGATAGATTTGCTGTGAGCTGCAGAGTTGGAATCTATTCCAAACTGATTAAGTACACTTTTTGCAACTTAATTTGCACTGTGCTGTATTTATACACTTGCCTATTATTTGTGGTGGTGCTGTATTGTTTCTTTCTCTTGTTGTCTCCACTGTCTTGGTGGCTTTGAAACTGCCCGCCCCTCTTGTAAGTTTGTGTTTGGATACTCCTTCTGGGCCTATCTCATTTGCTCACTCAACTGAGTGCAGTGAGATCATATTCTGATTTCAGGCACTCCTACTGTGTACAAAAAGAGCATTTGAGAAGGACAACCCATGTAGCCTCTTAATCCTGCTGTGTTCCCTCCCTCAAAAATAAATAAATAAATATATATATATATATATATATATATATATATATATATATATATATATATATATATATATTCCGCTGCTCTTACTGTAACTGTCTTAGTTGCTGTTCTGCGTGCTGTTATCTGTTCAGTTGTTCTTACTCTGCACTTATTACTGCTTGTTAGTAGCCTTCTAATTTAATGCCTTCTGCACTTGTTTTTTAGTCATTTGGTAATTTAATTGCATTTAATTAAACTGTATTTGCTGTAATATTGATACACATGTTCTAGCCTGCACTGCATTTGAATTGTATTAACTGCTGTTTTAGCTGCTTTTCTGTAAAAAAAAAAAAAAAGAATTCTTAGCTTGTTTCTTGCCTTTCCTATAACTTGTCTAGTCCAAATACAGACGTGCTGTATCCATGACTATTTGTAAGCTCCTGAGCCTCCCAAGCCTTTCTGTCTTGGAGGGAAGCTTTGTAGCTTATCTACCACAGGAGGAGGGGTTTCTGGCCCAGAAATGATAGTTTATTGGCCGTTTGGGAAGCTCTTCCATCTCTTTCAACCTTCTGATTTAAAAGCCTGTGTTTGCGCTTGTTTCCTGCCTTTCCTGTTACTAGTCTAGTCCAGGTACAAATTTGCTGTATCCAGGACTCTTTGTAAGCTTCTGAGCCCCCCAAGCCTTTCCGTGTTGGAGGGAAGCCTTTTAGCTTATCAGTGAAGTGGTAAACATCAGGTAAGCCTATCTACCACGGGAAGAGTGGGTTTTGGCCCATACATTGTAGTTTATTGGCCGTTTAGGCAGTTTTCCATTTCTTTCAACTTGCTGGCTTAAAAGCCACACTTGTGCTTGTTTCCCACCTTTCCTGTAACTAGCCTAGTCCAGATACAGAGTTGCTGTGTCCAGGACTGTTGGTAAGCGTCTGAGCCTCACAAGCCTTTCTGTGTTGGAGGGAAGCCTTCTAGCTTATCAATGGGAGTGGTAAGCACTAGGTAGCCTATCTATCACAAGAGGAATGGTTCTGGCCCAGAAATTGTAGTTTATTGGCCGTTTGGGCAGTTTATCCATCTCTCTCAACTTTCTGGTTTTAAAGCCCGTGTTTGCGCTTGATCCCCACCTTTCCCCTAACTAGTCTAGTCCAGGTACATATTTGCTGTATCCAGGACTGTTTGTAAGCTTCTGAGCCCCCCAAGCCTTTGTGTTGGAGTGTAGCCTTCTAGCTTATCAATGGGAGTGGTAAGTACTAGGTAGCCTGTCTACCACGAGAGGAATGGTTCTTGGCCCAGGAATTGTAGTTTATTGATCATTCGGGAAGTTGTTCATCTCTTTCAACTTTCTGGTTTAAAAGACCACATCTGGGCTTGTTTCCCATCTTTCCTGTAACTAACCTACCGGAAGGCACTAGAAAGCCTTAAACTGATACAAGCCTTCTAGCTTAAAAGAGAGATTTTGGAGTGATTGAGTATCAGTTTTCTGTATTTTCTTGCTGTACTTAACTGTTTTCCATCTAAATGCTGATTTTCCAGCACTTGTTGTGATTTGAAAGCATGTTTTTTTTCACATATTGTACTTATTTGACTGCCTGCACTTTTAAAAAGTTGTTTTTTGTTTAAATAAATTGTTTAACTGTTGTAGGCTACACACTAAAGTACGAGAGCCTTTTCGGATAGTTTGTAGTCGTTTAAAGCTGTTTTAAGTGTACTTTTTACTATTTTTGCCTTATCTTTTCAAAAGAAAAAAGAACATTTTCTTGTTTCCCGCCTTTCTAAGCTAGTATAGTCCAGTTTTCAGGCTAGTGCTGAATTCAGGGCTGTGTTACAAGTTTCTGAGTTTCCCATATCTTACTTGAATAGAGGGAAGTTTCTCTGTTCACCTGTGAGAGAGGGGAACTTTGAGCAGCCATCTGTCCCTGGAGGAGTGGTTCCAGCCCAGAAGTTAGTAGTTGGAAAAACTGCGTTTGCACTGTTTTGTGCGCCGGGCTAAATTATTCCCGGCTCCACTAAGTCTCCTCTTCAGTTTTTCACTTGAAACTAGTCTAACTTTCAACCTAAGCACTCAAAAAGCGTCCTACAGTCCAGCACTTGCTCAGACCTAATAGCAAGCACTAATATACCCCATCACTTGATTGCCCAGAGGGGCAAGGCTCTTTATCCACCCCTCACCAACCAAGCGACTAAGCAGCTCATCCTACTATTCAGGCATGACCAAAGGGCGACTTCAGGTGTACTCTCCAGTCCAGCTGGTGAACCTGGGTATCCTGAGGCAATGTTACAACTGCCTCATGTATACAGACAGCCCTCTCCTCCTACCACAAAACGCTAACATATGCGAGAGATGCAATTATACAGCCAAACTGGAGGCTAAGTTCTCTCCACCCAAGACTGGAGCAGAGGAGAAGGTTAACACTTGCCCCACACCTCCAGTCTCACACAGACCTACTAAACCAGCACTGGCAAAAAATACACAAAGTCATACTCTTGAGGCTCTAAATAAAAACATGCAAAAGCATCAGAGAGCTCCAAAGCAGACACCCAAAAAACCTGCACCTCCCGTCACAAACCAGACAACAGATAAAACACAAAATCAGTGTGCGGCACAATCACAGCCCTTAAGGCAAAATAACATACCTAACACACTAGCAATAAGTGACTCTATAGTCAGGCACACTGATGCCCCATTCACTAGGTTGGACAAGAAGATTACTGTTAGCTGCCTGTCGGGAGCCAGAATCCACCACATAACACAAGCACTCAGGTCACTCCAGAACAAGTACAAAAATTACTCTGTCATTGTTCATGCTGGTGTGAATGACCTGAGATGTACCTCCCTGGACTACATGAAAAGAGACATGGAAGAGCTCTCTGATCATGTAGCCCAGGCGGGTATGACCCTGAGTAGCATCCTGCCCTCACCAAGAATGATACCTCAGAATAAAGAAAAAATGATCAATTTCAGCAATTGGCTAAGCTTCTGGTGTCATTCAAAGGGGATCCAGTGTCTGTCAGCCTTTAATGACATGCTCGACAAGCCGCGTTGCTTCGCAAGAGACGGCTTGCACCTGTCACCCCTTGGCTTTCGAATATTGGCCAAGGCTCTTGCTGCCCCCATAGTGCCTTTTTTAGGCAAGGTTCAAAATTCAAACCCACCTCCATAAACAGCGCAAGTAAAAAAATGAGGGTTATGCCACTCAATGCCAGGAGTTTAAATCTCAAAATGCATGTGTTCGAAGCACTCCTAAGTATGGAGAACGTCGACATCTGTGCAGTAACTGAAACCTGGTTCAAGGCTCCAGAGAGCACTCCAGCACTACTGGGCTACAACTCATACCACACATTTCTGCCACAGAACACGAACCGAAACACAAAAGGAGGGGGTGTATCCATATTCATCAAGGATACCCACACCTCCAGGTTAGTGGCGCAGCATGATACCTCAGAGATCATCCATGTGCAACTAACATCGGGCAAATCTGCAATGCAAATTGTGGCCTGCTACATATCACCCTCCATGAACCAGGACCACCACTCTGCCTTTCTGGAGACACTGGAAATCATGAAGGTCCTACCAAACACCCTGATATTGGGCGATTTCAATTACCCTGCCATTAACTGGGAAAACTACTTGAGTACAAACTCCCAGGCTCAGCGCTTCCTGGAATTTATCAACTCAAATGCCCTGGATCAGCTGGTAAACTCCTGTACCAGAGACAGTAACACATTGGACCTGGTCTTCACCAACATGGGCGACGGGTGTTCCGCACCAGAGGTCAACCCGTCGACCATAAACCAATCACTCTGGATGTCCACACCCTACCACCACCCCCAACCAAAGAAACCACAGTGAAAAACTTTTCTAAAGCGAACTTCACCTTACTTAAGGCAGAGGTGGTATGTTTCACAGCCCCCACGCTAAAGGATAACACTGCCCAAGATGCAGAATCCTTTACAATTGCACTCTATGAGCACCTACAAGGATGCATGGATCGTGCCATCCCTAGCAAAACCGAGACTCACTCCCCGAAGAGAAGGAAACCAGTCTGGTGGACCCCTGTCATAAACGGGTTATACAACAAAAGGAGGAAACTAGTTCAGAAAAAAAAGCAAATTCCAAGAAGGAAAGACATCCCTGATCAGTATCAGTAAGAAACTAAGGTCCCTCATAAAATCATACAAAGGCTAACCACGAAAGAAATATAGCCAAGGATTTGAAAGATAACCACAAAGCCTTCTTTAGCTATGTCAAGAATCTAAGTGGCATCTCACAGATATGCTCTGAGCTAGTGTAAAATAGCACAACATATACTGAACCTACGGATATTGCCAACATCCTGGCAGATTCAGTGCAAACTTCACCTCCCTCTCACCTTCAAAAGGGCCCACAACAATACCTGAAACGTGTAGTGTCCTGGAAATCATAGAAGCACAGGTGAAAACAGCCCTTTCAAAAGCCAAAAACACAGCATCAGTGGGGCCAGATGGTGTCCCAGGCTGCGTTTTGCACGAACTACAGAGCGAACTAACCCCCCTCCTAAACACACTGTTAAACCTCAGCCTCTCCACAGGCTACGTGCCCATAGAATGGCGCACAGCAACTGTTATTCTGCTCCACAAAGGAGGGGCCACAACTGACCCTGGTAACTATCGCCCCATAAGCCTGACTAGCCTAGTCCGCAAGGCTGTGGGGCGCATCATCATGGAACTCATTAACAAAGACATTGGGAACCTCCATATACTTGACCCGACCCTGTTCGGCTTTAAGGGCAGATCATGCCTGCTAAACCTGATTGACTTCTTTGAGACAGTCACCAAGGCCGTAGACGAGGGAAAGGTAGTTCACACAGCCTACCTTGATCTCGCCAAGGCGTTCAACACCATTCCTCACTCTGGTATTATAGAAAAACTCACCAGCCTGAACATAAATCCCTATATCACAAGATGGGTTGCCAGCTGGCTTACAGACAGAACTCACACGATAAGAATAGCGGGCTCCAGGTCTGACTCTAAACCATTCACAAGTGGTGTCCCTCATTGCTCGGCCCTGGGACCCCTACTGTTCAGCATATACTTCTCAGAAGTACAGGCAAACACAGGAGGACTATGGCCAACCAAGTTCGCCGATGACTGCAAACCGGGAGCCATAATTGACTCTCCGGCTGACACGGACATCCTTCAAAAAGGCCTTACTGAGACGGACACTTGGTGTCAGTCATGTCTCAAGCTAAATGCCAAAAAATGCATAGTCGTCCCGTTTGGGAAAAACAAAACACCCACGAGTTACCACATAGGCGGCAGCCCCCTTAATACAGAAGAGGTAATAAGAGATCTGGGGATCCAGGTAGATAGTCCTCTCTCCTTTGACGATCATATTGCCAAAGTAGTTAGGAAATCCTTCTATGTGGCCCATCTAATTACTAAAGAGTTTGCATCTAGAAATAAAGCGGTTATAGTGCCCCTCTACTCGTCACTCATCAGACCCATCATAGAGTACAATGCCCCATTTGGGATGTACCTCACAAGACACTTCGACAGCTGGAAAGACCACAAAAGCACCTCACCAAGAGGATTACTGGCCTCAAACATATGTCCTATGCATCCCGACTTAAAAAACTCCGGCTGTACTCAGTGGCATATCGCTTACTCAGAGGTGATCTCTGCCTGACTTACAAAGCCATGTCCAACTCAGAATTGATGGACATGCTCCACCTAAAGAAATCCAAGTCACTAGTGAGCTAAACCTCGCCACAACAATAAATAGAACATGCTGGAGGGATAGATTCCTGTCACAGAGACTCCCCATGCTTTGGAACAAAATTCCTAACTACATTAGACAGAGCCCCTCACTAACACTCTTCAAGAGAAACCTTAACGAGTGGATGGGTAACAGAAAATACACCCCTGGGATCACTTCATTGGCTCTGCTTGACAGAGGCTCAATTAATCAATGGGGCGGCGAAAGCCGACACACTCTGGCTAGGCTTATAAATGCCCTTGGGTAGATAGCCTAGTACCTACCTATTAAGAAAATACCACTGTTGGTGGTGGGTCTTGATGCAAAGAAAGCATTTTTATAGAGTAAGCTGGGATTTTGAGTAGGGCAATGGAAGCATTTGCATTCCTTGATGAGAAGTTTGATTTAAGAGGCTATACAAAGGATTGGATTCAAAAATGAAAGTGGAGGACATCTTCCCTGGTAAGTTCTGTTTGAACAGAGGAACAAGGCAAAGGGTGTCCTTTTTCCCCGTTATTTGCATGGCACTTAGAACCATTGTCAAAGAAAATAAAGGACTCAGGAATTCAAGGATGTAATTGCTGTAATGATCAAGAAAAATTAGCTTTATTTAAAGATAATATTTTGTATCTAATAAAACCAGAAAATGACATTTCAGTTTTGTGAAAGTTTGAGATGGTTTCAGGTATTTTCAGATTACAGAATTAATGAATGTAAAACAAAGGCAGTAGCCATAAACTATATATCCAGCAAAAAGTGAGACAGCAAATAGAAGGGGTCTCTGCTTCTCATTCGTCCAACAGTAAAATCCACGATTAGATTTTTGCCTGTGAAACCTTTTCCAGTGTTCCAAAGGAAAATGCTTGAAACAGAAAAAGTACAGGAATTGACTAAAAGAATCATGTGTACCCTGGTCTTGAGACAGAGATGATCTGGGAAAAGACGAGCAAGACTTGTCATCTGCACCTAGAGAGTGTAAAGACGCATCAGACCCAGCTTTATATAGACCCTTTTCACTTTTAAACCATGCTTGTAAAATGTTTATACCTATACTAGGTAATAGAATGGTAACGTTGTTGCCAAGTGATATATATGGATCAGTGTGGTTTTATGGAGGGAAAGCAAATATTTCACAAGATTAATGGAACAATGATGATCCAGAGGGAAGGAGAAAGTAAGAAAACATTATTGTTGGTGGGTCTTGATGCACAGAATGCATTGAACAGAGTAAGCTTGGGGTTTTGGGCAATGGAAGCATTTGCAATCACCGATTTAAAATAATAAGGTTAATTAGGAGGAAATCTCAGTGTTCAGGAACATTTTGAGACTGTTGAAGTATTTTCATGATATAAAATCAATGAAGATAAAATGAAGGCTATAGCTGTAAATTACCTACCAACACACAATCTAGTTCAGCAGTAACCATATTTATGGAGACATGGCAAGATGAAGTAATTAGGAGTAGGGATTAAAAAGACTTCTGTTATGACAGCTAAGGTTATGTGAGAAGAGACTAAACAAAATATAATACAAAGACTGAGGAACTGGAAGTTCTTGTTTATGGATATAGTTAGTATGATACAAGCAGTGAAAATGTTTTATGCCTCTTTTTAGTTTTATTTGCAGGTCCATCACATTTATATCCACCAGAGGAGAAGTTTTGGGCAATAATTAAGAATTGAAGAAAGAGGGCAAGAGTTAAGTTGTTCCTTTTAGTAGGACAAGGTGGTTTAGGATTACCTGATTTGAAAAGATTTTAGAACTGCACAGTTAAGGCTCAATAACACAAGTAGAAGTTTATATTATCAAAATGCAAAGGGATAGTGGTGAAGTGGAGGGTGTTCAAGAAACTGGGGGAGTGGGATTTCTGATGCAGACATTTTAGGAGAATAACTGTACAGCGTATTCTATTAATAAAGCTGCAGAAAGCATTCTGAGAACTATGCCAACCCAGGAGTAGAGAGAATTTGTGAATAGGGCTGTTAGCAAGTAGGAGTACAGAAAGTAGGCAAGAAGGAGCTGAAATTTACTGGGGAAAAGTGACAAAGGAACCTATATATTGGGATCAAATACAAGGGTACAAAGGTGATAATGAACTGAGGACATGCAGGAGTTTGCACTACAGGTTGGAGACTGCTTTACCTTGCAGTATTAATATCTTCGTATATGTGAAGAGAGAGGGCTAAAGGAGTCCTAAGTGAAAGACCTGCTCTGGTAAAATTTATTCAGATCTTTAACAGAAGCTGCTGTTAAAAAGGGGTAATTAGTAGGTCATAAAAATATAGCATGAGAACTACAAGAAGCCATCAAAGGAGGCTAAAAAAAAATGAAGAGAGTGTGTTAAAAGCAGTTAAGAGACAGTGGGGTGACATATGTATGGCTGCTAAGTATGCAAAGAAATCCAGAAGGTTTTGGGTGTTTGCTTGGAAGTGTTTGTTTATTTATTTTACATGTGTTCAGTCGGACTTTCCCAGTAAACAAAAGTCCTTTTTCAGTGGAGGCCCGGGGAGAAATACTCCACATGTAACACAGTATAATTTCTCATACAGACTTAAATTTCACAAGTACAGAATCATAAGACTATAACACTATACATCTAGTAACACTGGGATAAAAATGCTTTAACTTGTACAGTAACTATTTTAGGATGAATTGAGCACACTATACAGGTACAAAAGCTGAATCCCCATAAACTGTACAAACAACATCAGTAGGAAAAGATGTTTACTACAAGAGACTTTGAGATGAAGAGCTGTGAAGGAAGAGTGAAAGGTTTCAGGATAAAGTAAGATCTACTGTCTGTAATAAAGGAGTTTTACCCTGTGTGAGCAAGTAGAATGTAGATTAATTCTAGCCAGGGGTGTCACAGTTACATATCCAGTTGTCTAGAAGGTGAGTTTTTAGGGATTTTTCAAACTGAGTTAGGGATGTAGTAGCTGGTATGTGAGTGGGCAGAGTGTTTCATTTTTTTTTTTTTTTGCTGTAAAGTATGAGTAAAGGAAGACACCTGCAGAGACGTTGGCTTTAGTGATGTGTAGGAGAGGTTTGTTATGGAGCGTAGGACCCTAGTACTGGAGTATGCTTGTAGTAGGTTTTGCAGTGCAGGAGGTATAGAGAATTGTATAAGTTAGAATTAATAACTTGGTGGTAAAGGAGAAGCTGAGGAAGTTCAAGCCAGTTTAGTTTAAGGACAGAACAGTGGTGTGTCCGATGTGAGCTATTGGTAGAAAACTCTGCAGTATTGTTATAGCTAGCTTCAAGTTTGGTATATATCAAATTTTCTAATATTGGTAAGTATGGGGGAGCCATATAAAATTGTATATATGAGATGTTTGTTACTTTAGATCTGGTACTGTCTGTGATTGTTTGTTTCTATAGTGCACCTAGTTTTTTGTGTACTTGATGAGTGAAATGTGAATATCAAATTTCGTATTGCAGTCTATTTCAACTCCTAGAAGTTTGGTGTGGGTGACACGAGAGAGACAGAGAGAGCAGTTTTGTTGTTAGAAGTGATAGGGAATGTGGGTATGGGGACGGAGTGAGTGGGTGGCTGGAATATGAGGAGTTTGGTTTTGTTGGGGTTTAGTGTTAGTTGAGAGATGGTAAACCATTTTTCAAAGGAAAGGAAAGAGGCCTGTATTTTTATTTGTAGATCGTGGAGAGGAGGAGAGGCACAGATTAATGTTGATCGAACAGCGTATTGGATGACTGAGGCATGTAGAGTAGAGGAGTGGAGGTTGTTAGTGAAAATAAAGAAAAGGAAAGGACCAAGGATGGATCCTTGGGGAAAACCCAGAGTGACTGGTAATAATGGAGAGAGTTCTTGCCTCCACTGTACTGCTTGCTATCTATTAAACTTTTAAACCAAGCTATGGTGCATTTGCTAAGGTTTAGTTCTGAGAGGAATTTGCGTTTATTGTGGTTAACCATATTAAAAGCCTTGGAGAGGTCAAGGAAGATAGGAGAGACAAAGTTGTCATTATTTCTATGGATGTTCACTGTGTGCGTGTATGACATAAGGGCGGCTGTGGTGCTGTGGTAGGGCCTGAAGCCATGTAGGGTGTTTGTTGCAAGGTTGTGGGTCATGAGGTAGTCCATAACTTGAGTGTGTATACACCTCCTCAAGTACAGTGGTTATAAAAAGTGTACACACCCTTTCTAAAATGCCAGGTTTTTGTTGTTGTGTCTTTCGGCTTTTCCCGGTTAGGGGTTGCCACAGCTGAACTCCGGTCCGCTAATGATTGGCAGTAGATTTTTACGTGCCGAGTTGCCAGCTCTGACAAACAACCTTCAACGAAGGTACGCCCATTCACGCATGTCTCCACACAGAAGACGCTTCAGCTGAGAATCGAACAGGACAACACCTTACTGTGAGGCGACAACGCTACCGCAGCACCACCACCGCAGTAAAATGCCAGGTTTTTGTGATATAAAAAAATTAGACCATAATAAATAATTTCAAAACTTTTCCCACCTTTAATGTGATCTATAACCTGTACAATTCAATTGAAAAACAAACATCTGTTAGGGGAAAAAAAAATAAAAAACGTACAATAAGCTGATTGCATAAGTGTACACATCCTTTAAACTAATACTTTGTTGAAACACCTTTATTTTATTTATTTTTATTTAATATTTGTTTACCGGGGTAATCCAACTGGATAGATGTCCATTTTCAGTGGAGGCCCGGGGAGAAAAGCTCCAAATTGACAAACTTACATAGATAACATTAGAAAGTATAAAACAAGTGATTATGTACAATGGTTAGTGGTGTTCCCTAACTGGGACTCACAGTTCACTTGGTCAGACACATTTAAAATGCTAGAGACATCAGATTGGTTGCATAGCTTGGCGAAGTGGTTACATGTGGCGATATATAGAGATTTTGTTTTCAGTCTATAACTTAATCAGGGTTGGTACATGGGCAAAGCCAGTTCCCTTTGAGGTACCATTTGAGGTTTTTATTTTTGAAGAGACTTATAGATCATTGTAGGGTTATATAACTTGTTAACGAATTCCAGATTTTGCCATCAAAGTTGGCAAACTGGGATTCACCAGCAGCATTATTAGCTTTGTGGGTTTGGACCAGTATTTGGCTGATCGTAGGGATCTTAAGTTGCTATATGGCTTAATGATATTTACAAGCGAGGGGGGTATCTTCAGGGTGGTACAAAATTTTGTGTGCCATTAAGAGTTGATTAAATTGAATTAAGCTGGGCAGTTCTAGCCACTCTAGTTGTTTCAGGTTCTGGCAGTGGTGGATTCTATAAGTGGAGCCAGTAGCGAATCTGGCAATATGGTTGTAGCTATGGGAGAGCTTACCTAGTTCGGATTTGTTGAGGTTTGAGAGTACTGGCGAGGCATATGAAAGAGTAGAGAGTAGGTGTGACCGGGCGATTGCAGTCCTAGCCAGTGGGGTTAAAAATGTTTTGTTTCTATACAGTGATCCAAGCTTCTTATTGATGGTCTGTATGGTTTTGTTGACCTGTAGGTCAAATTTGATTGTTGTCTATGATAACCCCTAGGAGCTTAGTGTGTTGATCTGGAGAGATAGTGGTACCATTGTTAGACGTGACAGAGAATGAAAGTGTGGCTGATCTACTAGTGGGGGTGAAGAGTAAAAGTTTAGTTTTATTGGGGTTCAGCAATAGGCATTGGTTGGCGAGCCATTTCTCAATAGTGTTGAATGTATTTTGGGTTAGGATTTGCAGTTTGGATGGGGAGGTGGCTGAGCAGATCAGAGTGGAATAGTCTGCATATTGAATACAGGTGGCTTTAGGGATAGCAGCGTGAAGGTTGTTGATAAAAATAGAGAAGAGTAGTGGACCTAAGTATGGAGCCTTGAGGGACACCAAGTGTGAGAGGTAGCTGGCTGGAGAGTTTGCCTTGCCATAATACAGCCTGTTATCTACCAGACAGACGGGTAAGACTGGAACCACTGGATTGCATGCTTATTGAGGGAAATAGACTTGAGAGAGAGAATAAGTTCATGGTTGACCATGTCGAAGGCTTTTGATAGGTCAAGTAAAAGAGCGGAGGATAGCCTATTGTTATTCCTGTTTTGGTTTATGGCGTTTGTAAAGGAGAGGAGGGCTGAGGTGGTGCTGTGGTTTGGCCTGAAGCCATGCTGGGAGTTTGATAGTAAGTTATTCTGTGTAAGGTACTGCATTAGTTGCTTGTGTACACATTTCTCCATTATTTTGGCTAGTGAGGAAAGAATGGCGATGGGTATGTAGTTGGATATGTCCATAGAACTTCCACCTTTGTGGAGTGGGATGATGTGGGATATTTTCCAGAGGGAGGGAATACTGCTTTCGGATAAGGTTCTGTTTATTAGAATAGATATGGGATATGCAGTGGCATCTGCTGCTATTTGTAGGTATTCTGCAGGGAGGAGGTCAGCAGTGAGAGTGGTAGATTTTAGTTTTTTTATAAGTGTTTTGATAAAACTACTGGATATTGGTTGGAAGCTAATTTGGGGGTGATTAGTGAATAGTTTAGGGGTGTGGTTTAGGTTTGTGGGGGTTAGTTGATTTGCTAGGAATTGTATTGTTTCAGTGAAAAAGTTATAAGCGCAAGCTATTGGTGTGTTTTAGCTGGGGTTGGGGTGGTAGAATGACCTGGATGTAGAAGTTGATTTAGGGCCTGCCCAGAACTTTTGAGGGTGGTTTTGGTGTTTTTGTAGGTGGTTTTGGTAAAAGCTTTTTTTATCTAGTAAAATAGATTTTTTTTTTGTATCATTCCTGAGTTGACGATGTTTTAAATGGTCAAGTGAGGCTTTAGTTGATCTCCAGCTGGCCCAGGCCCTGTTTCTGGTTTTGATTTTAGATTTGGTATCTTTTGTGAGCCATGGTGCTGTGTTTGATATACATTTTATTTTACGTGCTGGAGCATGAGCATCAAGGATGCTTAGGAATTTAGTTTTAAAGTGAGCTATAGCCTCTTCTAGTGGTAGATTTTTTAGTTCTGACCAGTCAACTGCTTTTAGTTCGTTTAGGAAAATAGTGGCAAAGTTTTTTCTGTTTCTAATTGTTGGGGGTTTCCTGCCTTATGTTTTATAATATAGGTTAGTAGATGGTCACTAAGGTCATCAGGGAGACTGCCAGCTGTGTACAGTTGGGGTTGGTTATTAACTAGGATCCAGTTGGTTGGTTTGTTTATCCTGGTGGGAGAGGTTATGATCTGTTTAAACCCAGATAAGTTTATAGGAGTGAGGGGGGGGTTCGGAAGAGCAGGGGTGCCAGTCGGTATTGAAGTCACCAAGAACTATAGTTTCTTGGGGATAGGTAGTGGATAACCAGTGAAGGATATCCTCCAGAGTATTTAAGTTGTTGCCTGGCAGAATATATGCACAGACGATGTTCAAGCATTTGTTATAGTTAATCTGTAGTTTGGTTACTGCAGTGGTGGTGCTGTGGTAGCATTGTCGCCTCACAGTAAGACGTCCTGTTCGATTCTCAGCTAAAGCGTCATCTGTGTGGAGACATGCGTGACTGGGCGTACCTTCATTGAAGGCTGTGCATCAGAGCTGGCAACTCGGCACGTAAAAATCTACTGCCAGTCATTAGCGGACCGGAGTTCCACTGTGGCGACCCCTAACAACAACAACGACCTGTAGTTTGGTTATGAGGAGTTCTGCATTATTGAATTGGGGTGGTTGAATTGTTTCTCTATTAAGAGTATTTTTGTATAGGACTGCTATCCCACCTCCTTTCCTTGTAGTGCAGTCTAAGCGGTGAATATTATATCCTTTTGATTTAATTACAGCATTCAGTCTTCTTGGGTAGGAGTCCATCAGCATGGCCCATCATGACTTTGCAGTATTTGCCCACTCTTCACTGCAAAAGCACTCCAAATCTGACCGATTGCGAGGGCATCTCTTGTGCACAGCCCTCTTCAGGTCACCCCACAGATTTTCTATTGGATTTAGGTCTGGAATCTGGCTGGGGTCATTCCTAAACTTTAATTTTCTTCTGGTGAAGCCATTCTTTTGTTGATTTGGATGTATGCTTGGGGTCATTGCCATGTTGAAAAGTGAAATTCCTCTTCATCTTCAGCTTTCTAGCAGATGCCTGAAGGTTTTGGGCCAAAAGTGACTGGTATTTGGCACTGTTCACAATTCCCACCACCTTGACTAAAGCCCCAGTTCCAGCTAAAGAAAAGCAGCCCCAAAAGCATGATACTGCCACTACCATGCTTCACCATTAGGGATGGTGTTCTTTTGGTAATGCGAAGTGTTTTTGCACCAAACGTACCTTTTAGAATTGTGGCCAGAAAGTTCAGCCTTGGTCTCATCAGACCATAACACATTTTCCCACATGCTTTTGGGAGACTTGATGTTTTATTTTGCAAATTTTAGCGAGGCCTGGATGTTTTTCTGTATTAAAAAAAAGGCTACCATCTTGCAACCCTGCCCCATAGTCCAGACATATGGAGAATACGGGAGATTGTTGTCACATGTGATACACAACCAGTACTTGCTAGACATTCCTGCAGCTCCTTCAGGTTTGCTGTAGGTCTCTTGGCAGCCTCCCTGACCAGTTTTTTTCTTGTCTTTTCATCAATTTTGGAGGGACGTCCAGTTCTTTGCAACGTCACTGTTGTCCCATATTTTCTCCACTTTTTGATGACTGTCTTCACTGCGTTCCATGGTATATCCAATGCTGTGGAAATTTTTTTGTACCCTTCTCCTGACTGATACCTTTCAACAATGAGATCCCTTTGATGCTTTGTAAGCGCTCTGCGAACCATGGCTTTTGCTGTAGCCAAAAGTTCCTTCATGAGTAAATGTCAGGAAAATCCTACTAGCAAAGCTGAACTTTATTTGGGGTTAATCGTAGTCTCTCTAATTGATGGCAGGTGTGTACCCAAGAAGACTGAATGCTATAATTAAATCAAAAGGTGCTTCAACAAAGTATTAGTTTAAGGGTATGCACACACAACAAAGTATTAGATTAAGGGTGCGCACATTTATGCAACCAGCATATTGTACGTTTTTTTTTATTTTTTATATTTTTTCCCCTAACAGATTTGTTTGTTTTTCAATTGAATTGTACAGATTATAGGTCACATTAAAGGTGTGAAAAGTTTTGAAATGATTTATTGTGGTTTCATTTTTTATACCACAAAAACCTTTTATATCCACTGTATTTTGGATAGATGTGAGGGTATTGCAATAGGCAGATAACTGGTTAACTCCTTCGAGTTACCCCCTTTGTGGAGGGGAATAATGTGTGAGATTTTCCAGCTCTTAGGTACTAGGTTTTCAGGTACTGAATGGTTGATAAGAATGGATACAGGGTGTGCAATGGTGTTGGCAGCTATTTATAGAAATTCTTCTGGCAGTTTATCAGTGGTTAGGGTGGTGGGTTTTAGTTTCTTAAGGAGTTTTTTAATTAAATGAGTAGAAACATGTTGGATGGAAAAGCCATTGTTGTTGTTGTTAGATGATTGGTTGGAAGAAGGGGAGCTTTGAGAGTTGGCAAGTGCCAAAATGGATTCTGTGAAGAATTTGTTAAAATGGGTGGCAACAATGAATGAGGCATCTGTTATGGTTTGGGGGGGGGGGGTACTTGATTTATCAGGGAATAGAATGTTAATGGTTGACCAGTATTTCTTACAGTTGTTGTGATATCTGGTTTGCATTGTGTGGTAGTAGGTAGTTTTGTATGTTGACAGATTTCTTTGCCTTGTTTCGGAATTCAAGAAATGCCTGTATGTCAGTAAGGGATCCAGTTTTGTGCCAGTGGGTCCAGACTGTATCTCTAGATTTTAGGAGAGATCTTGTGGCTTTGCTCATCCAGGGTGCATAATTGAATTTGATTCTTGGAGTTCTGGGAGGAGCATGGGAGTTTAAGATATTGAGGAAGGTAGAGAAACTATTGAGGAAGGTAGAGAAAGTATTGGACTGCTTCATCAAGGTTGAAGTTTTTGAGAGGAGTCCAGTTAACAGGCTTTGAAGTGTATTAATAAAGTTAGATGGAATGAAGTTCTTTTTGTTTCTGATTGTTTGGTAATTGGTGGGTTTTCCCCGATATGTGCTATGTCTTATTACATAGGTAGGTAAACGGTCACTCGGACTGTCAGAGAGACATCCTGATTGGCAAATAGATGTTTGTCAAGAACAAGTCAAGGATTGAATGTCTTTTGGTTGATTTGCCAATTCCAGTGGGAGCCTGGATGAGCTGAGTGAATCCATAGAGGTTGGTGAAGTTGGTAGGAGAGTTGGAGTTACAGGTTAACCAGTCAATGTTAAAATCTCCTAGGATAAAGGTTTCATATTTAAGGAACTCTGAGGTCTGTTCATGTAGGGTCTCCAGTGTGGGTATGTTGCCTGGTGGTTTATAGCAACCAATTATACTGATAGATTTTCTATGGTTAATTTTTAGTTTTCTGTGGTTAATTTTTAGTTTTGCAAGTAGGATTTCTGCATTACTTAAGGTAGGTGAGCGTGTATCCCAATTTTCTACATTTAGTAGACATTTACATAGTAAGGCTACACCACCTCTTTTTTAAATGTTTGATCATTACGTAGTATGTTATAGCCTGGTGCTAAAATTTCGTTATTGGGAGTGTGAGGTTTAAGCCATGTTTCTGTCAGTTGTACTAAGTCTGAAGAATATAGGGAAAGATTAGCATGTAGGTCATAGACTTTTTTGGCAGTACTTCTGACGTTCATATTTAGTATCGGCAGATCATTAGTTTTACTAGGAAGTTGGAATCTGTTGAGAGATTAACTTGTTGGATATTGTTAATAGAGGGGCCGGGATTAGGATGCATGGGATGCATGTCTCCACTGAGAGATAGTCTGGCTGCAGTGTTTACTTTCATTCTTATAAAGTTTAAGAACTTTTTCATATTTGGTGGATAGTTTATTGAAATGATGAAGGGGTGGGACATGTTTGAGGTAATGAGGAATGATGTTTATATGCAGCATAGATGGGTATGGAGCTGGTGAACGGTGTTGATGTGGGGTCAGTGGTTGCATAGTGAGGTAGTACAATGGGTATAATGTTTATGATAAGCAGTCATGCTAGTGTTATAAGGGTAGGCAGAAGTATTACCTGTGTGTAAATTTTTAGGTGAAGCATGATAGGATATATGGTAAGTAGAGTAGTTGTTTGAGGCGTTTGAGTTGTTATGTAGAACTAGCTATGCAAGTATCATTTAGTTAATAGCGTTAGTAATGTCTGAGATTTAATTTAGGTTGATGGTTTCAGCTATTGTGGTTTTATTATATAGGAGTAATGGTTTTACAGAGGTAAATTGCATGAATGGATAGTATGGGAGTGGTAGGTGAATATCTATACAATGGTGGGATGTGGCTCAATGGAGGACTAGGATGGTGGTAATTTGGCGATCAGGTGATTGTGAAGTTATGTGGTTGGCTGAGAGGCTGTTATGGAAGTGATGTGATGTATTGACTCTGGTGTATTGTGATTGGTTGAAGTTGTGGTGGGGAGGGGCCTTTGGAATATAACTGTGTTAATATGCGGTGGGTGGGAATGGGGGTAGGGTAACGGGGCGGGCTGCAACCAGCTTAGTGTGTAAATGTTCTATCAGCAAGCAGATGTAATTTTCTACAAATGGTTGAGTAGGTTACCAAAACCTTTCTCTGTTTGAAAGTATGGGACACATTAGAGAAAGTAAGGAATTAAAGTGTGGACGATTTGAAAAGGATGCATTAAAAAATAGGAAATAAAAGCTCTGTGCTACTCCTCAGATAAAGGAAGGGTAGCAGCACAAGTTTCTAATGCTGTAAAATATGTAGTCAGTGGATAATACTAGTGCAGAGAGGGGAGAGAGATTTTGGTAGGTGGAAGACACAGAGTTGTAAGTATGGTAAGAAATAGGAAGGGAGGGTGGAGCACACAGCAGAGTCTAGTGGGTATGCCTCTTAGTGCAAGGTAAATTAGACCAAAGTACATAGCTTATGTAGAACACTCAAGTACAATAGTTGAAGTATGTATTCAGTGAACCATGTTTGATAGAGTGCCCAAGAAGTGAAACATACTTTAGCCACTTAAGAGCTGTATGCTCTCAAAGATGCATGATGTGACTTGCAGCAACTGTGCCTTGTGTAGCACTGAAAACTGTAGGTGCAGCAGCTGTCTTTGTTAGGATAGTGTCAGGTGTCCCTTAGAGCGGCTTACTGGAGCACACACTAAAATCTCGGCGGTTGGAGGGAGAATGCTGTTTAATGGACAAAAGGTGTCCATAGGAATTTTTATATCCCAAGCAGACGTCAAGGGATTTTTTTTTCCTCTGGTAGATGGCAAATGCTGGAGGTATGATGGGGAAGGAAGGGGTAATTGGGAACATGTTTTTGGGGAAAGTAACGAGTCAGCAAATTTTAAAAATTCACTACAGAGGACTGTCAGTAATGCGGGGGGTGCAAATGGTTGTAACTGAGGAAAGTATTCTTTTGAGCTGAGAAAGTGTTCATATAGTCTCTTTATTTTGTGTTAATGTATATATCGCACATTATCCCCATACACAAAGATGGAACCTCAACAGAACTGTCTAATTATAGACCTATTGCTATCCTATCTCCTCTATCCAAAATACTAGAAAGGTATATTCATTCACAATTTCTCCAATATCTCTCAACCAGTAGACTGCTAACTAATTCACAACATGGATTTAGGCCTAACCACAGTACCACTACTGCCCTCCGGAGTTTTACCATTAACCAATACTGTAATGAGGGTAAGATGGTTTCATCAGCCTTTCTTGAGCTGTTGAAGGCTTTTTGATACAGTATCTCATCCCAAGCTACTGTCTGCTCTAAATAACCTACATCCCGGCCCATCTGCCATCACCTGGTTCCAAAGCTACTTAACTGGCCGTCGGCAAGCTGTGAAATGGTTGCAAGACCTCTCCCCTTTACTTCCAATTTCATTCGGGATCCCACAAGGTTGCATACTTGGTCCCCTTCTTTTCACTATATTCACTAATGATCGTAGTTCAGACACCTCCCCCTTAGCTTCTTTAATCCAATATGCAGATGACTCTGCACTTATCTGTGCTGCCGTTACCATTCAACTGCACGACATTACACAAAAGTCCTTCACTGCAGTTGAAGGATGGCTCTGTAACTCACAGCGTATACTACACTCCAGCAAAACTAAACTCATCTTCCAACCCATCAGAGCCTGAGACCTTTCTCCAACATTCCTCATTATTGCCACTGATACCACAACCATTATATCTGAACCCCAAACAAAACTACTAAGAGTAGTAATTGACAACGGTATGAGATTTGGCCTACATATCTCACAAACAATTAAGACAGTTCATAAGCAGTTGGGATCTCTGTATAGAAATGAACAGTTTCTAGCTAATATTACTAGGATAGCTATCGCAAGAGCCCACCTCCTATCCACACTCCTTTACGCCTCCCCTACTTATCAGCCTTGGGAAAACAGACCTTGAAAAACTTGAAACGTGTTATAACAATATAGCAAAGTTTGCTGCAAACACAACACACAGGTCACACCATTGTCTTCCTCTAAAGGAACTCCTTTAGTTAGAACTACCCCACATACTATCATATAATTAATTAATAATGGCGCATAAAATACTTTCAGCCTGAAAAAAGCAGCAGCCATTCAGAAACCTACTAGTTCCTTAATCCAATAACCAAACACTTTGATCCTCCTACAAATCTTTACTAAAAGTATCCATCTCTACAAATACTGCAGGAGACTCTCTTTACTCCAGTCATGTAGCAAACACCTGAAACACACTTCCAGACACTTGGATCCATAACAAATATTTAATTTAAAAAAATTACTCAAACATCACTTCTCAGACACATGGCTCTGTTCATGTCACAGTCCAGGATAACTCTACAGTATTTACACCACTACTCCTACTTCCACTAGAAAAACAATTTACCAAACTAGCCATGATATTAATTTCCATAAGTTTTTTTTTTCCATCCAGTCTCCTAGCCATCACTAACTGCTCTCCCATCTACCCCTACATAAAACAAAAATATCTTGAAAATTCACAACTTACAAAGGGTGACTGCTAAAACAAAACAGTAACATTAATTCACGTCCATCTGTCTTAGGACATTGTTTGTAGATATTCCTATCAGTTCATCTACAGTCACTAGTCTTTTTGCTGTGTGCTCATTACCAACAATGCCATCATTTCACTTTATTCTGTTTCATCATTGTATAATCTAGTTATGGTCTATACCATTTAATGTTATGATGTTTTAACAAACAATGTTGTGATGTGTCTGTATGCTGTACTTTAGCTGTAAGAAGCTAGTTACACAAGATATTGTTTACCTTTGTGTGGAGCTTTTCTCCTCGGGCCTCCACTAAAAATGGGCTCCTACCCAATCAGACTTTCCCAGTAAACAAATGTAAAATAAAATGTATATATGTATAGTAGTAATACTATAGGTGCACACACAAGTCTTTGTGTGTGCGTGTATACATGTGGATCCCTTCCTTTTATCTTAAGTGCATTTTATTTAAATTGTAAGTGCATTGTGCATTTTCATTGACCTAAAATTTTGCTCAAAAGGCATTAAAACAACTGGGATTGTGGAATACATGGATTGAGGGAATTTTCCTTTTTAACCAGTATTGTGTCAATGAGTGGATATAGATGTGTGCGTGTGGGGGGGTTCAGTAGGATGGTGGATGGGTGCATATGGGATGGTGGGGGAGTTTGCCCCCTGCAAGAAAGTTATACATTTTTGTTTAGTTTACTTAACTTTGAACTAAATTGTGAGATCTTACATTCCTTGCAGAAAACCAGCATCTAATCTTCCATTCTGGGCAAAGGCAATTTTTTACCCTGTTTTTATAATAATCAAAGCCTAACTTTTTATAGTTCACTTGTATGAAAAATTGCTTTACAACATCCATGTGGATAATCTGAAGTGTTTGAACAGCTGCTTTTCCAAGCATGTATTTAGTGGCATCATTACACGATCCTGTTTTGAATCCGTATGGTGTATAACCTTTCCTACTAATCACCATATGCATGTAACACATATTTTTATATGCATTGCTTTTCTCCTCATAGTCCATGTGCATTTAATACGTTTGGGAAAAATTTGCCCCCCCCCTCAAAAATTACTCACTTTTCCAATCATACTTTTTTTTTTTTTTTTTTTTTTTTTTTTGAGATTACTAAGCCAGCTCATCTTTAAGAGCGGCATGGCTGTATGAAATGTTTGAGGTATTTACTTGCTAAATTTATTAATTGCAGTTTCAGTAACTGAACATTGTGTGTGCAGTGCATCTTTCTCTTTTATTTACTTGATACCTGATTTGTAGTACCTCAAAATGATACTGTACTGTACTTCTGTCCAGAACAGCTATGTAAAATAAATGTGCAAGTGTCCTTCTGTGCTGTTTTTATATTTTCCTTCTGCTTTGTAGAACTGTTAATCCACTTAGTTCAGTAAATTGTAAGCAAACTTTATTTTGAAATAGTAAAAACCTAATTTGAAATGCTAATTTATTAATTACTTTTATTCTTTTTTTGTAAATAGACAGCTTGTTTAAATTTGGACGTGGATCTAATATGCATAAATGTGACAGAAAAGCAACCATTTTACTTCAAACGGGCAGCAGTGAATGCAGTAAGTTTCTATCTTTTTAATTAGGAGTGAACTTTTTTAATATTTATGTTCTTATCCCCTGACTATGTTCCAGCTTTCCTGGAGAAAATTATGAAATTGATTTACTTGCATGTGATGTACGTATGAGTAGTGTTGAGTCTGATTTTTAGGGGACGAGATTACATACCACTTGCTTGATTTAAGTTTAACGTATGATCCAATGTTGACTATTTTCATGTGATTCAACCACGGAGTGTCTGATCTGACAAGATCTAATCTCTGCACCAAATCTGAAGTTCTTTGGTGCCAGAGCTCTGACCCCAGCCCTACTCATAATTCCCTGAACTCTGCTTCAGATCTCATCTACCACCTGAAGTGTTCAGCCACATCATGGAAGGCTCCTGCATAGAGATTTATATTTCTATGTACTTTTGGTGATACTGTGGCAGGTTTTCCCTTTGTTTTTCCTACTACTCCTTCACTGAGGGAAAATCTCTGTCTGTAGTTAATAATCTTTGTAGTGTATTACACTTGCGTAGTTTAGCTATAAGCGTGTTTTTAATGTAAGAATTTGTTAGTGTTGGGTGCTTTAGGATATTTTAGATTCATATTCAGAGTTAGTGTGCTGTGTTCCTTTATTACTTAGATACTCCATAAGTGTTTGATAGTTACAGTAACTGAGCTGTAGTTTGTGGTTTAGAATGTTATTTTTTCTGTGTGCATGTGCTTTACTGTAATGGCTGACGGTCAAGGCTTTAAATAAATCTACAGCGTGTGAGCACCAGCTGCCATCCCAGGACCCATACTCCTTGTGTGTTTGTTTGGGTACTGCCCATCTTGACAGTCTGTCAGGCCTGCTCCTCCATTTCCCAAGCCTTGCAGACTAGAAGGGAGAAATTAATAGTAAAGGTTCTCTTTCCTAACCCCAAGCAGGGTTTGCCATCCCTTCGAGTTCTGCTGCTGCTTCATCGCCCTTTACCAAGGATTAAGAGGTCCAAGGACAAGACATAACTAAGGAAAAGTCGGACCACGAGAAGTCCCGTAAGCAGTCTCCGGACCTGACACCAGATTTGGGATCAGATCCAAAGGTGCCAAGACATTCAGAGCCAGTAGTTTCTCAGATCTGTCAGTCTCCTACTCTGTGTGGATGCTTCCCGAATCCAGTGAGCCCCAGACTGTACTCTCCAATCCTTCAGGGGAGAAGGTTATCTAGACCACAGTCAGTGGCATCATCGTCATTGTCCTGGTCATCATCGGCATTGTCCTGGTCATCAAAGTCTGACTGAACAGGATGTCAGTAGAATGATGAGAAAGTTCCTCAGAACCCATATTCAGCTCTGGGTTTTTTTTTGGTACTGTCTTCTGGCAGTGTACAGAGTGCAGGACCATTTACACCCCCCAACTTGCATCTTATCCAGAATCGTCCTACCCCTCTGGACCAGTTGACTCTGATCTGATCAGTCCCGGAGCACCATTGCTGGAGCAGCCAGTTCATTGACTTCAGCTTCAACAGGTTCCCTCCCTCTTTCAGCCCTGACATGTTTGGATCCAGAAGAATTTGGAGCCAGAGCTTCAGCCCTGCTCCAAGGGATGGGTTAACTCTGAAACTGTCAGAGCTGTCTTTTCCCCTCTGTACTTTGGTGCTCAGCACCGAGATGGGCCCCTCTGTTTTATGGTAGGGGTTTTTTTTTTTTTTTTAGTGCTGGCAGATTTGGTGATTTCTTTGGCCCATTGGTCTTTCCAGTGGATCTTTCTTCCTTTAACAAGAAACATCTTTATTAAACCATCACTTATGACATAGGCAATCTGGTTCAAAGGTAGATACTAGGCTATTGGCCCTAGGGCCTATCTAAGCCTAGCCAAAAAGGTACCCTGGCTTTCCCCACCCAAGAAAATTATTTTCCTGTGCCCCTGTCGAGCAGAGCCACAGAAGTGACCCCCAGGGTGACTTTCCTATTTCCCATCCAATCATCAAGATTTTTCTTGAAGAGTGCTAATGAGAAGCTTTGTTTGATATAGATATGTAGTTTGTTCCAGAGTATGGGAAGTCCTCTGGGACAGGAATCTGTCCCTCCAGCATGTTCTGTTTATTGTGGTGACAAGGTTTAGGTCCCTAGAGCGTGTAGCTCAGAGGGATTGGGATTTCTCTAAGTGGAGCATGTCCAACACCTTTGGTTTGACATAGCTTTGTAAGTTAGGCAGAGATCACCTCTGAGTAGGCGATATGCAACAGAATAAAGCTGGAGTTTTTTGAGACAGTTTTGCTTTAAGCCGGTAATCCTCTTTGTGAGGTATTTCTGCGGCCTTTCCAGTTGTTGCAGATGTCTTGTGAGGTACATACCAAACAAACCACACCGACACAATCTTATTTGCAAACATTTTACATCACAAACCATACTAACACACTCCCAGTTGCAAACATTATACATCACTTGTAATCTACCCAGTCATTTTCAGTCAAACATTACACAGCTCATTTAAGTCCTACCTTCTTTTAAACCTTATTCCTCCCATGTATGTATTGCTCCCACAATTCCCATTTTTTCCTATGTACTTTGCTCCTACCCTTGTTCCACTTGTTTTATCTCTGTTACTATATTCACGATTTCTAGGATAATTGGTTTAGATTTTGATTTCCATTTTCTAGTAATTGCTTTTTTGGCAGCCACCATAATTAGATTCAGCAAGGCCTTACTATATCTAGGCAATTCTAATTCTGTGTCATGGCTCAGAAAAATCTTCACACCAGTCTGCCCACCCATTATCTCCGACAGTACACCCCACAGGGAATCCTTAAAGTCCGTCAACTCACCACACTCCCAGAAAATATGTTCCCAATTACATCTTTCTTCTCCATCACACTTCCAATATTTGCTGTCTACCCGAGGAAAAATTCTCTGGAGTTTACTTGGGGTATCAAAATATCTATCTAAACATTTCCAAGCAAAAATCCTAAGTCATCTGGATTGTTTTGCATATTTGGGAGACATAGATATATCCTCCCATTGTTTTTGTGAATTACGTATCTAATCTCTACCTATCAGACCCAGATGTCTGTCCAGACATTTGCTTGGGTTCTTTGGCAGGTACTGCATCAGACACCATCAAGGAATCCACCTTAGGCACGTCCTCGGCGGCCATGCAGAAATCTGTTTTGGATGGTCAGGGGGAACCATGGCTCGTTATTTCGGAAGGTCCTATGGGTGACCCTCATACTAGTCGGGGAGGATATTCCAACTAATATTGCATGCAGGTCTACATTGGGTTCCTGTACTTTCCATCAGGCTGATGTCAGGTTAAAAAAGAAGCAGAAAACCAAGCACACTTCTGCACCTAAGACTCTACAATCACATTGGGGAAATTTTCTGAGTCTTGCTTAATGCACTCATGACTCTTAAGCCTCCATCAGCTGATCCTGTTTCTCCTTTAACCTCTTCCTCACTCAAGAGAGTTGGGGTGCTGGAATCATGTAACAAAGAGGGTTCTTCTGAGGATAAATCTTTAGCCTATTCCTCTCAAATTCCAACCCCCCCCCCCCATGAATATGCTTCCCCTGAGGAACAGTCAAATGGTGCAGGTTCACCTGTGGAAGACATTGCATTTGGGGAAACCTTAGCTAAAATTAGGGAATTCTTTAACTGGGATTGCTGTCAGGTTTCTGATGTGCAGAAAAAGATGTGATGTCTTACAAAGAGATTCGCCTTCCCCTTTTGCTGTACTTCCAGTCTTACCAGGTTTTTTGGGTGCTTTTTCGTCAGCATCTAGGGCCCCAGACTCTCGGGCCCCTGCCCCTAAAAGGCCTGATGGGTTTTATAAAGTGCCAGAAGACTATACATTTCTTCACAGATGTTCTTCAGCAGATCCTGTGGTGGTTTCCTTTGCTTCTAACAAAAGTTCTAGACTAGTGCCATTCACCAAGCTTCTCCCTTCTGATAAGGAGAGCATGACTTTAGAAAGAATAGGGAAAAAGGTTTATACCTTAGCTTTGCATGCTATAAATTGCCAGACCCATATGACCACATGATCAGGTATGCTTTGGTTTTTCTTTCTTAAGCCTCTCAAGCAGTTTCCCCCCTCCCAGACTCTGATGTTAAAACTCAGCTGATGTCTCTTTTAGGAGCTTCTTCTTGGGTAGTTTGCCACTCCATTAAATGCAGCTATGGTGCAGCAGAAGCATCTTCCAGGCCAGCTACATCTAGTGTTGTGCCTAGGAGGTATTAATGGTATACTAGATATCAAAGCAAAAATAATGGATGTTGCTTTAGGTAACCATGCTTTGTTTGTGGTTGCAGCTGCAGATTTGTTTGTCTTTGCAGGAGAAAAGCAAGGAAATACAGGACTTAAAACACAGTGTTAGACCCTCCTGTAAGTGCTTGTGCCATGGTGGAGTCCATGGTAGCTCCCAGTTTGCAGTCATCTGAGAACTTTGTCTGACAAAGTTCCTTGACATTAGCCTTTACCTCTGAGAAGTAGATGCCAAATACGAGCAGCCCCACCATGGAGCTCTGAGTCTGCTGGTGGCTGGTCCCTTGGTGGAGGTGGTATCACCAAGAGTGACTTCCTGAGTCCGGTCTGTGAACCAGCTGGCAAAATCTAGTGAAATATGTTGAGGTTTATGCCCAGTTTGGTGAGTTTGTCAACAATACCCAAGTGGGGTATTGTATCAAAAGCCCTAGCCAAGTCTAGGTAGGCATTTTGCACCATTTTCCATTCATCCATTGCCTTGGTGACCTTCTCAAATAGGTCCACCAGGTTTAGTAAGGATGTCCTTCCCTTGACAAAGCCAAACTGGGTTGGGTCCAATGTTTGAAGGTTGCCTGTCTTTGTTGATCATTTCTATGATAATTTGTTCCATGGCTTTGCATATTAGATAGTCAGACAAATAGATGTGTAGTTTCCAGGGCTTGTTGATGGTCCACCCCTGTGAAGTGGGATAAACATTGCAGCCCTCCACTGTCATGGTACAAAGCCTATTTTGATGCCATAGTTGAAAAGTGACTGAAGTGGTCCCAATAGGTCTTGTTTCAAGCTTTTTAGAAGGCATTGAGAGATACTGTAGGGGGCCATTGAGGCTGTGTTTTTGGCTTAAGCAAGTGCCATCGGGACCTGTTCCCTGTTAATAGTTTGGGATTATGCTACTAGATAATTCATGGGGGAGGCAGAGGGGGGGAGTGGGGGGTGAAGTCTAAGCTACATTTGTCAGCCAGCAAATTCACTATGTTGCTGAGCTCAGTGAAGGTGGCACTACTGATCACTAGTTTGGCACACTGATGTGTGCTGCCTTTGAGGTTTTGGACATAGCTGTAGAAGACCTTGTGGTTGTCTTTAGAGTATGAAACTATCTTGACTTCTTAATTTGCTTTGTTGGACTTAATTAGTCCTCCAAGTTTCCTATTTAATTTAGTTAAGAGAGCTCCTATAATTATGGGAGTTCTTTCTGATTTTAATCATAAGTTTTTTTGTTTTTTTTTTTCCTTTTGTTATATACCCTGTTAAGGTTAGCCTTTCACAAGTGTGGTTTGTATAGTTTGTTTTGGGCTTACTTCTGTTAGGTACACAAGCATGTGGGGGTCTCTGTGAGCAAGTTTACATAGGTTGCTGTGAACTCAGGGTTGGGAGGGGCATTATATTTTGATAAACTATTCCTTAACAAGATGTAGTTTGCATTGGAATAGTTCCTAGCTGTTACAGGGTTTGCTGGGGTTACTGAATTGATTTTTATTTTGAAGGAGACAGCTTTGTTGTCCGACCTCACCAGTAGGACATGACATCTGTGGGGTGCAGTACTCTCCCATATTGGCGAGTACCAGGTCCAGTACGTTTGAACCTTTGGTGGGTGTGCACACTATCTGGTCAAAGGTGTTTGCGTTCATAAACATCTTCCTGGGGTGCAGGTTGTAGACTGGTACCTTGCTGGCATCTCTGCCTCCTCCAGAAGTTCAGTCTCTCATTTCCTACTTCAGAGTCTTCTCCCTCTTCCTTCTCTTACAGCCAGGGAATTTCTCAGGCTCCTGGGTTTCATGGCATCCACCATTCCCATGCTGCCTCCATCCAGACTTCGCATGAGGAAGTTTCAGTGGTACCTGGAATCAGTTTGGATGCAGCATGCACATCCACTGGAGTTTATGGTTCCTCTTCTCTCTTGTCTCCTTTGGTGGATTCAGCAGATTTCCCTGAACCCAGGCCTTCCTTTGCAGCCTCTTGTTACCACTCAAGAGTTATTCTCAGATGCCTCCAGCCTAGGATGTTTTTTTTTTTTTGTCTATGACCTCTAAAATTGTTTACAGACAGCACCACAGTTCTCTGGTATGTAAACAAGTGTGTGTGTGTGGGGGGGGGGGGGGGGGGTGAAGTCATACTTCTGTGCGAGTTAGCTCTCATGGCTTGGGAACTGGCAGTTCAATACCAGGTGACTCTTCAGGCAGTTTATATCTCTTCCAGTCAGAATTTTGTGGCAGACGATCTGGGCAGATCCATGACTCAGTCCCTTGAATGGATGCTTCACACGGATGTGTTTCTGGACATGCTTAGGGTACTGCAGGAGGCCAGAAAACCCAGTACTAGAAAATTGTACTTGTCTAAATGGAAGAGCTTTCTATCTGGTGTCGTTCACACAACCTGGATCTACTGTCTGTGTATGTTCCATTGGTTCTTTCATACTTGTGTCAGTTGTTCAATGATAGTTTGGCTTACTCCTTGCTGAAGGTTAATTTGTCAGCCATTTCTGCCTTTGTCTCCCCCTTTGGCTTCTAGGTTAGAGGTTAAACTCTTTCTCAAAGGCATCCCTCACACTAGACCTCCTCCTTGAGATTTGAACTTAGTTTTGGAGAAGTTGACTGTGGCTCCATTTGAGCCTGCAGCTACAGCTTCCTTGCAACACTGTACTTGGAAAACTGTTCTGCTTTGACTTTTGCCAGAAAGGTTTCTGAGCGTCAAGCCTTAATGGCTTCCCCACCTTTTCCGATTTTCCATATGGACAGGATCTGTTTGCGTACTAGCCCTTCCTTTATGCCCAGGGTTGTGAGTGAATTGTCTCTTAACCAATCTGTTCATTTGCGCACTTTTTTCCTTCTCCACAGTCTTCTCTTGAGAGGATTTTATGCACCTTGGATGTGCATAGACCACTCCAATTTCCTTCGGATTTCCAGACTGCCGTAATTTTATCCGAATAGCTTTTTGATTCTTTTCATCCCAGGGCTCTGGCATTGCCCGTTTCCAAGTAGACTGTTTCCTCTTGGATTTCAAAGGCTGTTTCTTTTCGTTACGTTTGTTTTCCATGGGAAGAGACTCCCTATTCATTTTGAGGCTCATTCTACTAGGGCTGTGGCTTCTTCAGATCCTTTCTTTAAGGGTTTGGCTACAAATTCCATTTTAGAAGCAGCTACTTGGATTTATGTACATACCTTCACCAAGCATTACAAATTGAATGGCGTCTCCATATCTGGAACTGGTTTTGCTAGAGCCATTCTTCATGGTTTTCTAAAGGGCTGTTCTGGTCCTTCCTCCTCCCAGTCTTCTTCTTAAGCTTTGGTACTCTCCCTTATGCAAATAATCCTGCAACATTAGAATAGAAGGACATAGAATTAATTATGTAAAATCTTAACATAACCATAGATGTGCTTCTTTGCTATGTAGCCGTATTTTGCCCCTCCCTCCTTCCCCTTGGTGCTTGCTTTTGTTCTGGATGTCTGATGACCTTCTTGTTTCCTTAGGCTGGCATTCCTCCTGGGGCATTCAGTTTTGATGATTGTACGAGCAGATGTCGCTTTTATGGCTGACGTACTCCTAACCCATTCGTGCGACGTCCTGTGTACTAGCAGTACTTAAAATCTGTTGTATACTGGCTGGACATTAGGTTGCCCATGGTAGAGAATTCCCTCATGTATAGAATACTGCAACAGAGAAGAGAAGAACATCTGTGGTTATGGGAAGAGTATACACAACTATTCTTTATCATGCAATATTTTATGTGCTCTACTAATTATTCCTTTTTTTTAATCACAGCTTCTGTTTGAGTCTAATAAAAACTCAACCAGAGCTGGTCTTTTGTTTAGGACCTGCTATTTATTTCTCTTTGCCTTCCTTAACAAGGATTGAGATCAGAGTATATGCAATCTCTAAACTTGGTGACAGCCCTTTCTACTTTCTGTTGTCAGAGTCATCGTGTTAAAAAGTTTTTGTGGTCTAGAGTTATAAAAAAGTGGTTGTTTAACATTAGCCTTTCTAAACTCATGCATATTATCAAGGTAGCCCCTTATTTTCTCTTTAGCATTCTGTAGTTACTCCTCTTCTTGTTCTGAGATTTCTCCTATTTCACCATACTTTAATATTTGTCAGCCCCTTTAAATAATTCTTGTTACTTCTTAACCATATCTCCCTTTGTTTTATTTCCTCCATATTTTTAAATTCTGTTTTAATTTTATCCCACTCCCTAGCTATATTTTCAGAAGAAGATTCTATCTTCTTTAATAACTCCTGAATAATTTCTACTACTCATTTCATAAATTACTCCCTTTTCGACCAATAGGTGGGAAAGCACCAGAGTCTCATGTTTATTTCATTACCCTGTGTTTTTATTTTAGTTATTTGCTCATGATCTGAAGTAGTTATTGGGTGTATGTCGACCTTCAATTAAATGCACATGTTCCTTTGCTGTCTCTTCTCTCCTTCACTTTACAGGTAGTTTGAATTATTACTTACCCCCTCTGAGGCCTTCACTGATTTCCACTGATTGCCTCTCTGGTTTCCTTGCATTCCACCTGGTTTACACCCCTTGTGCTATCTCCCTCCCCCAATACAAAGTCTATATTAGAATCCTGCTGAGCATGGAGCCATCTTTAAATTTCTAGTCTCCCACCAGGACACAAGTGCTCTTCAGCAATTACATTCTGCTTGCCGGTAAGCCATTAGACCTCAGGAATTTGTTTAAAGTGTTCAGATTTGTAAAGTAATACTTACTTTTTTTCTCTTGTCTTGGTTGGCTCTGCCCCGCTCCGTTCGCCCTTGCTAATGCTCTGGCTCTCTCCGCTTCCCTGCCCTGCCCCCTCTGTCCTCCCGCCCCCACTACCTCTACATTTATAGTAATCACAGCCACACCCACAGCTCACCCTCACACCAATCACAGCTCCTCAAGTCATATCACATTATACCACACCAACTTGCTTCACACAAAATACTCCCAATCACTCTCATTCCCACTAGGCATTTTTTACATCACCCACGCTACTTCCCCATCCACATATAGTGCAACCCTATAATTCCTGTTCAGACCCTCCCATCTAGAAACAACTTAAACTTTATAACCATGACTATCACACAACTAAGTCTAGTCTGTTTTCTCATAATTCTTTACAACACCACAATTTATCAATCTAGCAATATCCCTAAACTTAGTAGCACAACACTACATTATGCACTCTCATATACAGACACCACACATTATAATAATATCTGCCCACAGTTATTCAAGAACTACATAACAGACCAATTCGGAACTAAACACATATGCTCTCATTCCTACTCCAAAAAAACACAATACTTTCTCACACTCACCAAACTCCAACATCTGTATAACCATTTTAACTCCAGGCTCACCATAAGTGGGGCTATCCACCCCAACCCAGGCCCAAATCTATCCTGTCCAACGCAAACTGCTCCAACACAAATGTCAGAATATAACACCCCCACTTTCTTCATCCCTGGGCAAATCAACAACAGCAGCAAACCAACCATCTTTTAATGCTAAATATTAATATTAGAAGTATCAAAAATAAAATGCCTGAACTCCAGGCCACAATAGCACACTACTCCCCAGACATAGTTGCTTTAACAGAAACCTGGCTAAATAAAGACATAGCTAACTAGAAGTTCTCCCTACCGGCTACAATATCATTAGACAAGACAGACCACTTCATAAAGGGGGTGGAACTGCCTTACTGTACAAATCCAACTTAACTGTACGTCAATTACCAAACTCCTACCCTTCCCCCCTATAATTGGGGCATACTGGTCTCACAACTTCAACTTCACCCTAAAAAGGTCATCACCACAATTGTGATCTATATTCCACCTGGTAATACACCTGCTAGCCTTGAAGACTTCTTATCCTGGTGTTCTTCCACATACTCACAAGAAACCCTTATTCTGGGGGACTTCAGCCTAGATTGGTTCACCTGTATATCAGAACCACCAAGTAAGCTAATAAATCTCCATGGCTAACAGCAACTAGTCCAAATTCCAACTAGATATGATAAAAAATCTAAAAGGGAATCCATCCTTGACTGGGTCCTAACTAACAACCCCACACTGTACCCTCACACAGGCAGTCTCCCAGACACCTTACGTGACCATAACATAATATACTTTATACGTAGTCGAACAAGCATATGCAAAACCACTAACTATATATCCACTAGAAACACAAACAAATTCTCTCCTGAGGTCCTCAACACTTTACTCTGTAACTGTGACTGGACCCCCCTAAAAACCCTCCCACTTGACCAGGCTGTAGCATATTTCAAAAAAATATTTTTACAACAACTAGACACTGTCACTCCATTGCGCAAAATCAAGGTTAGAACCTCTACAAACCCCTGGCTCAGTAAAGAAACCAAACAAATCCTCAAGTCCAGAGACACTGCCTGGCTTTACTGTCAAAAAACCAAAGAAACACAAAGCCTAACTAAGTACCAAGAACTGCGCAACCGTGCAAAAAAATGCATTAGGCTGGACAAAAAAATCCTACTGCACAACAGTACAAACTAAATACCAACACAACCCGCAAAAATTTTGGAAAAATGTAAACCAGCTACTAAAATCCACCCAAAAGGCTACCCCCAAACCAACCACCCCTGACACTAAAGTTCCCATCAAAACACAATTCAACTCCCACTTTGCGAACTCAGTTCTATCCTTAGTATCACAGGACAGTTCCTGCCTCACTATCCCCTCCAACACAAATAACACTAATACAATCTTTACCCTCAAAACAGTTTCCACCACTTCAATCAAAAGCATGCTCTCCAAACTAAAAACCTCATCAACAGCAGCCGACCTACTCCCCAGCTATTTCTTGAAACTCACACCAGATGCTATTGCTAGCCCAGTCTCCACTCTCATAAACAGATCAATTGTTGAAAACTATGTGCCCAAACTTTGGAAAATATCCTATGTTACACCCATACATAAAGGCGGGACCTCCAGTGAACTTAACTACAGACCCATTGCTTTACTCTCCCCCCTGGCCAAAATCCTAGAAAAATGCATCCATACCCAGATGCTAAACTATGTCCTAGCAGCAACATCCTGTTCCCTACTCAGCATGGTTTCAGACCTGCCCATAGTACCACTACAGCCCTCCTCTGCTTCGCAGACACAGTAAACTGTCTCAAAAATGAAGGCCTACAAGTGTCAACTCTTTTTTTTGGATATGTCAAAAGCATTTGACACAGTCTCACACCAAATCCTGCTAAACAAACTATACCAATATCATCTATCAAATTCCACTCTTACCTGGTTCCGAAGCTACTTAACTGACAGGTACCAAGCTGTGAAATGGGAAAATTCTCTCTCTCCTCAGCTGCCCATAACAATAGGAGTCCCACAGGGTTCTATCTTAGGACCACTACTATTCACAGTCTTCACAAATGACCTCCATACCTCCACACAGCATGCATTTATCATTCAGTATGCAGATGACACTACCTTAATCTGTGCTGCACAAAACATTCCCACCCTCCTGCAAACAACTCGACTAGCATTCTCTGACGTTGAAAACTACCCTGCCAAAGCCCAACTTATCCTCAATCCAAAGAAAACTCAGCTTATGATTATAACCAGTTCTAACAAAAACACTAACAGTCAATTCACTATCTACTCCACAAATGCTACTCCAATTGCTCCAGTGGCACATGCTAAGCTATTGGGAATAACCATAGACTCCCACCTAAAATTTGATAGTCATCTCAACTTAACTATTAAAAAAGTACATGCCAAACTGGGGTCACTCTACCATATCAAACCATTTCTTACCAACAACACAAGATCAGCCATTGCTCGCTCCCAACTTCTATCCACCCTACTCTATGCATCTCCCATTCTGACTAATCTCAACAAAACCGAACTAAGCAAAATGGAAGCCTGCTATAACAGAATTTCCCACTTTGCTGCAAATTGCTCATATAGAACTCATCACTGTACTGCTTTGAGACAGCTCCACTGGCTTGAGCTGCCCAACCTCCTAACCTACAATCAGCTCTGCCTCTGTCATTCTATCGATTATTTCCCCAATAAGTGTCCTGCCCTCAAAAACCTAGTACATCATCATTCAGCCAAAAGGCCTCTTAGATCATCAAGCAAACTACTACTAGAAGTCACCAACAGCTACAATAGCTTTGGAGATGCACTATATAGTAGTTCAGTGGCTAAAAAATGGAACTCTGTCCCTACTAGCATTCAAAACACATCATCCAAAGCCTCCTTTAAAGACCTCATCAGGCAACATCTCAAGCAAAGTTGGCAGTGCCATGATTGCTCCCCAGGCTAGTGAAAGTTGATAACCTGTACATATTAAATCTAGAGCACTTGATAATAGTTTTCAATCTTACAAACACTGGCTAATCTACAGTGTATGTACTGTACCTGTGTACTATGTATGTATTCTACCTATGTTCCATATTTCAGCTGTACACCACAAATCTATTAATTACCTTTATTTTTAAAATTAATATTTTTTTGTTTGTTCTCTCCACTTTAACTGTTTATGTGCCGCATACCACTGTAAAAACATGACTCTTGTAATTTGTGTGTATACTGATCATGTTTAAATAACTAAATGTGTCTGCAGTTTTTCTTTGTGGAGCTTTTCTCCCCAGGCCTCTGCTGAAAAAGGGCCTTTTCGGCTCAGTCAAACACCCCCGGTTAACAAATGTAAAATAAAATAAATAAATAAAATGTTCCTATGAAATGTCAATTCTGTCTAGCCTAGCCAAGTTTTTGTATATTGGGAATAATATGTAAATTCACTCTGAATTCCTAGTACTGAATTCACATTTTCCATGCCAAATATTTTCATAAATTACTTTAAACATCTACCCTCCTTTGTTATGTTTCCCTTTCTGGGCCCCCCAGGCACATCTTCACTGTTGCAAATCAAATTTCAGTCCCCACTTATAAGTAATGTTCCTTTCAGAAAGCTGATCATTTCCCCCAGAATTTTCTTTAGGTCTATTATAGCAGTTTTCAGTGGAATATAACTACAAACCAGTGTAATCCTCCTCCCTTGCAAGTAGCCAGTAGTAGTCTGTTTTTCCTCTTTTTGTTACTATTGGAGCTTCTATTGCAAATTAATATGTGTGACTGTCTTCATTTGCCGCAGGTATTCGGCTGAATAACCATCCTAAAAACCTTTTTTTTATGAAATTCACGTGCTCAGTTCTTTCCAAGTGTGTCTCCTGTAGCATAGCTATTTGCACTATACATTTTTTAATATAGTTCACTACTCCTTTCTTTTTTGAATTTATCTGTGAGACCATTAACATTTAAAGACCTTATAGAAAGAATCATATTCTTGAGGGATTATTATTCCCGCTATTTATATATAACAGCTTTTTTAAATGTCTAGTTTTAGCTTTTGTGCTATATGCATGCACTGTTTGGCAGGTTAATCCTTTATACAAATGTTTCTTGTCATCTCCGTTTGAGCCTATGTCACATCTCACAGAACTTTGTTTTATTGAAAACCCTCAAATAAAGTTACACACACACACACACACACACACACACACACACACACACACACACACACAAAATACTCCCCCCTAAAACCTACTAACTTTTACACACAAAACTATGTACATCTTCAAACGTTGAAATTTTACCCCTTTAATAGGAACATAACTTCCAACTGACAGCCGCACACACACAGACTTGAGCTAAACAGAAAGAAAGCTTATCCATGCTAAGCCAAGTAAATATGAGAATACTGAATATAATTAAAAGTCTTTCCATTAGTGATAAATGATCTGATGTCATCTTCATTTTTATTAACCTGTGGGTCGCAGTACCAACCCTCAGAACCGACTGGCCGCTCTCCAAGCTTGAGATTCCAGAGTTGAGCTCATCCTTTCTACCCGTAATGCCCCACTCCCCCACACTACCTTAGATCTCATTTGCGGCATGTTCATTCAGCAGTATGGTTCCAGGGCTCTGAGCTCCTCAATAAATTTCTTCAGTGCTGTGAGTGCTCATTGAATATTTTGTGTAATATTTTCTTGTGCCTTCCTACTCTATCTTCCCTACCTGTAATTAGTTTTTCTTCTGCCTTTGGATCCTTTTGTTTCCTCTCTTTAATCAGGTTTCTCTCACAATAGTTTTCTTCTCCCTCTTTCTAGTTTTAAAAAAAACATCCCTTTTTCTTTGTCTGTCAACTCCTTCTAATTCTGTCTTCCTTATGGCTGATCAGAAACCCCTTGGTTTCAAGAAATGCACTTCCTATGGGTAAAAGATCCCACTGTCTGATGCACACAGGGAGTGTATGTACTGCCTTGGGCCTGCACACCTGGATGCCCACTGTGAGGTGTGCAAAGGATTCTACCCTAGGGCTTTGACAGACATGAGGAGCAAACTTTTATCCTTAAGGGTTTGCTCCCGTCTTCCTCCTCCTCTTTGGGCGTTCCTTCAACTTCGGGGGCTCACCCCCCCTCCAAAAAGTCCCAGGAGGTGTGGGAGAGCACGAAACACTTATCCATGAGGTCCTACTCTGAGCTTTCCAAGAAGGTTCAGAGAGTCCCTGAGCCGACCCTTTCTGAACTGGCATCCTCTTCTCCTATCTCCTCCCTTCAAATTGATCATCTTCCGTGGCTTTGGGGCCTAGTGTAACCTTTGTGGCAGTTCCAGCTTCTGTTTCATCTCTCAGCTTGGTGCCGACCAGACTCTAGGAAGTCTCCCTCCCATTCACCAGGAGATCAAGACCCCCCCCACCACCACTTCCTCCAGGTCTTCCCGAAGCCTTGCTTCCAAGGATGTGAGCAGACTGATGAAGGCAGTTCCTCGAGGCCCAAATTCAGATGGGGCTTGTGTCTTCCCTGTCCACATCTGGATTTGTGAGAGTTTCCCTTTTCCGACCAGTAGCTCCTTCTCTGACCTGTCCTTTAATGTAGGAGCTCTTGGTCCCATTGGTTTCCAGTGCTGTGGTGTTGGAGCTGATCAAGATTCCTTCATCACCTCCGACTCTTTCCTCAATGTGCTTGGCCCTGACTGGGTCAGTTCTGAGTGTGCCTCGAAGCTGCAGCTTCGAGGTCTACTCTGGGGGGTTCATGTTGACTCTGAAATTTTCAGAGCAGTCTCTCTCCCTCTAGGTGTCAGCTTTCGACAGCTCTGTTTCAACTTCCCCCTTCGGAGCGGGAGGTTTAGGCACCCCCCAGGATGCACCTGCTTTTGTGGATTTGGCACCGGAAGGACTGCTTTCAGATGGTTGGAGCCCTTCTGCTTTCGAGGCGATGGAGCGGGTTCTTTCCCACACTCGGAGAGCCTCGGCATTCACCTCCTTGGAACCTCCCCTTTCTGGTCTGGTGCTTGAGGCCTCAAATCTGCCACATGGACAGCCGAATCAGGAATGTCTCCATAAACTTCCTTCTGTGGATCCCTGAGAGTTTTCCAACACCTCCTCAGAGTTTCCCACCAAAGAGGTTCCCCGGAAAAGGTTGTGTAAGAGGAGACACATGGATTCACCTGAAGATTCCTTCGCCACCGACACCGATTTCAAGGAAGGAGAAGGGTCCCCCAGGTTGTCACCTGACAAAGTATCCTTTGGAGACATTCTAGAAATCCTACGCCTGAGAGGTGGCTGGTTTGCCCAAAACCCTTCCCCAGAGGAATTTGTTCTGTGGAGGCTTTGTGTCTGGTCTGTCTACTACCTGGGTGTCTGCCCCTGCCAACCCACTAATTGAGCAAGTGTCGAGTAGGGCATGGAAGGTGCTGGATATGGTAGAGCTGATCCCCAAGCAGGAGGACAAGATTTTGAGTTGCCCCTTCAGACAAGACCTTTTGGACCAACGGTAATCCCGGTAGATGCAATGGCTGTCACAGCAGCCGGCAAGAAGGAGCTTGCACAAGACATCTCTTCTGCCCACATTCCCAACAGAGATTCACGAGCGTTGGACAGATTTGGGAAAAGGTTTTATGCTTTTTCCACATTTACCTTGAGGCCATTAAACTACTTATTGCATTTCATGAGGCTACAAAGGGATTTGGTGAAGGAACTTTCTAGCTCATTCCCTGAGTCCATGTCTGCTGAGGAATAGACTACCTTTTCCTCCAGACTGGCCACCCTTCAATCACTGGCTAGTGTATCCATGAGGTTGATGGCCATGCTGCAGAGAGCACTTCAAGGGCGGCTGGTTCCAGCATTGCCATAAGGCTACATGCCTGGATGAGGTTGTGTTACTTTGCAGAGTCCTTCAAACAGTCCTTTATCAACGTCCCTTTGATGGCTCCACCTTATTTGGTTTTACAGTTCATGATACACACTCCCGCAGTGGAAAGGACAAAGATCCTATCTGCTGTCGGGATCCATTTTTCTACCCCACAAAGATCATTTTCCAGGAACCAGGGTGGGAGTAAAAAACGTGGTTTCATAAGTTGCAGGGCCCTTTGCAAGACGCACAGGGAGATTTTTTTCCCCCAGGGGCAGGGGGGGGGGCAACCAGAATGGGAGAAGCTTCTCACATGGCTGAGGGGGTCCGCAAAACCAAGGGTCATGGGAACCTTTCTCAGACTGACCTTTCCAGCGCTCCTCAACAGTTGCCCAACTGCCTTCTGCTGGAGACAGTCGAGGGCTGCTTCTCCCTGCACCTAGAAGCCTGAGTGGCCATTACAAATGATCCCGGAATGCTAAGGATGGTATCCAGAGGATACTACATTCCCTTTTAAGAAATTCCCAAACAAAAAAATTGCCTCCCTGAAGATCCACCCAGTCAGAAGGAGGGTGCGGACTTAATAATTGAAGAACTGCTAGACAAAAGTAATCCAAGAGGTCCCCACCCGATCAAGTCGGATCAGGTGTTTACTTCGGATTCTTTTTATTCCCCCCAAAAAACAGGGGACTTGCAGCCGATTCTGGACTTGAACACCTTGAACAAGTCGGTGAAGCACACAAAGTTCAGGATGGTCATGATTCAGTCCATCTTACCTCTTCTGAGGATGAACAATTGGATGTGCTCTGTAGACCTGAAGGATGCATACTACCACATAAAAATGGACAGATGCTCAAGACAATATCTATGTTTCAGACTGGGGGCCAGTCACTACCACTTCAAATCACTGCCATTTGGCCTTGCTACAGCCCCCAGGGTGTTCACCAAATGTTTGGCAGCGCACTTCAGCTTGCAAGGTTTCCAGATTTTTCCTCATCTGGACATCTGGCTTCTGACTTCTTCAACTAAGCATCTACTGATCCAGGTCAGGGACTATCTTTTCCATCTGGCTCCACTCCTAGGAATCACAATCAGAATTCAGAAATCTCAGCTGCAACCACTTCAGGTTATAGATTTCATTGGAGCGTGTCTGGACACAAGGGTATCCCAGGCTTTATTAACTATGGAGAAGACTGCACATTTAAGACTTTAGATTAGGCTAATTCTGTCCATTCCAACCCCTCCGATCAGCTTAATTCTCAGGGTGTTGGCTGCTATGGCAGTCACTGTAACTCTCCTTCCTACTGCTCGCTTACCCATACGGATCCTGCAATGGACGTTAGCGGTCCAGTGGTCTCTTCACAGGAATCCCTTGAGTTTCCACGTCAAACTCTCCCAAGTATGCAAGGATTCGCTGCTTTGGTGGCTTCACTCTGCAGAAATTTCTCAAAGATAGCCATTCATCCTCCCTTCCCCAAATGCTACAGTGAACATGGATGCCTCCCAGATGGGGTTGGGGGGGCATTGTCTGGGTTGGACAGTTCAAGGCACATGTACACCCCAGGAGACCAACTTGCATATTAACGTATTGGTGATGAGGGTAGTTCTTCGTCTTGCAAGAGCTTCACAGCCTTTTACCTCCAGGGACTGTTGTAATACAAACAAGACAGTATGTATGTGGTTTGGTACATCAACAAACGGGGGGGGAGCCAGGCCCTACCCCCTATGTTGGGAAGCATTGGGGTGTGGCAGTGGGCGATCTGTACCAACCACTTTCTGAAAGCAATGTATGTTCTGGGAGAGTCCAACATATTAGCAGACAGGTTCAGACAAGTGTTACTGATGCCTCACGAGTGGTCTCTGAATCAATCCACGACAAATTTAATCATTCAGAAATGGGGTCAACCTTGCTGCGATCTGTTTGCGTCCCCTCTCAACAAATGCAGCAGGTACTTTGTTTTGATCCCTCCTCAGGGGCAGTCATCCAATGACACTCTAGTACTGTAGTCCATGCTTGTCTTCTCTATGCCATCCTTCCTGTGCCATTAACTCCCAAGTTTTTACAGAATGCTCTCAGGTTTAAGAGCAAGGTAATCCTCATTGCCCCTTCTACCCTGCTAAACCTTGTTTGCCTTTCTTTGGTCTCACCTGATATGCTCGCCGCTGAGGTTGGAGCCATTTCCGGACCTTCTTTCTCACTCGTCAGGGCATCCCCACCCAGACCTTCAGGGTTTTGAAGCTAATTATGTTTTCTCCAGTTCTGATGATGGCAAGATGTCCCAGTCTTTCTTCACCTGTCCAAAGAATTCTGATCTCTTCCCTTAGGTCTTCAGCCAGCAGGATTTATAAAAGTAAATGGAAAAGGTTCTCCATTTGGGCACAGCAGAAACAAGTTGACCTTTTTACGGGTCCTATTATGGTCATTTTGGATTTTTGGCATCCCTCTTCCATGAAGGCACTAGCTATACTCCACTGTAAAGGTCCAGGTCACAGCTATTTCCAACTTTCATTTAGGCCTGTATCCCCCCCGGCATCATCTGAACTTTGTAAAGCCTTCCTTAGTGGCAGCTTTTTGCTTTGCCCACCGATCAAAGCCCCTACCCCTCCATTGGCCCTGATTATGGTTCTGTAAGCGTTGGTTCATCTTCCCTTTGAGCCAGCAGCTACAGTTGACTTAAAATTTTGTCTTGGAAGACCCTTTTTCTAGTGGCTGTCACCACCACAAATAGTGTGTCCGAACTTCAAGCTCTTTCTTCTAAATTCTGTTACTTAGGTTTTCACAAAGACAGGGTAACCTTACATATGAACCCATCCTTTTTGCCTAAGTTAGCCAAGGAAGGAAATGTTACTCAGTCTGTCACTCTTCCTGTCTTTTTCTCTAGTTTTTAGAATAAAGGAGAGTATACCCTTTGTTTGCTGGATGTACATGGCAATTACATTTCTTCTTGGACAGAACCAAATCCTTCAGGAAATCTGAATGGTTGTTTATATTCTTCGCTGAGGGAAATAAAGGAAAATCCACTACGAAGGTTACTCTGTCTAGATGATTGAGAGACACTATTTCCTTTGTTTATTTAGCCAGAAACATACCCTTGCCAGGTCCTGTTAAAGCTTATTCTACAAGGTCTATGGTAACTTCTCATGCCTTTTGGTCCAGTGTTTCGATTGAAAATATTTGTGCGACAGCTACATGGCCAAATCCTCATACAGTTGTTTCACATTGTAAGTTGGATATTATATCCCAAAGCAGGAGTGCCTTTGGCTCTGCCATACTCCAGAATATCCTTCCATGAGAGCCACCAAGGGTTTTTCGATAGTTGAGAACTCTGTCCCACAGTTAAATGAAAATAAAGATAACATCAGATAAAGAAGTTATGTTCTTGCCATAAAGCTCCATCTGTGTTGTCCATCTTCATTTTTTTATTAAACATCCCTCCCCTTTCCAGTCTTTGGGAGATCTGGTGAAACTCTCAGAGGAACTTCTGTTCCTTCGGTTTGAGCTCCTGATTTCCTTTCTCATAGTCTTTGATGATTTTCTTTTTGTAGGATAGAAATTTTTGGTCTTTATGCAATGGGCAAACTCAATCTGAGGTAGGGTGGTGGAGTGGGGCATTATGGGTTGAACGGAGGAGCTCAACTCTGGAATCTCAAGCTTGGAGAGTGGCCTGTTGGTCCCGAGGGTCGGAACCGAGACCCACATCGTAATGAAAAATGAAGATGAACAACACAGATGGAATATTATGGTAAGAACGTAACTCGATGTTTTAGCTTGTCTTTCAGGCTGTAGCAGAGGACTGCGTTTTCCTTTTTGCTCTTATGTTTTCATGGAGACAAGCTGATAATAGAGCAATAAAAGACTCTGAACACTGGTTTCTTCAAGGATAAAAGCGAATGATTTCTGAAAGCATGAAAGTTGTTTTCACATCTTAAAGGGGAAGAACAGATACCAATTAGTATAAATAGAAGCACAGGCAATAACATGCTTCTTAGCATATATAACCTCAGTTTCAAGTTAATTAGTGCCTGTGTTAGCAGCTGTGTGGCACAAATGTTTCTATTAGGACGGATTCATTTCATTACTTGAAGATGTATATAGGTCTGTGTTAACAGGTTATGGGGTATGAGTGTTTTTTAATTTGTTTGTTTTTTGTTTGGTTGTGGAGAGTTTTTATTACAACAGAAAGTCTTATTGAAATGTGACATGAATTCCAATGTTAAGAAAAAAGTCCAGTATTTCCAGGTTTTCTTGTTCTGCCTTGTTTCAGAAATATAATTAATGCTTTGTAACCCCACATTTATTTGTCAATTTCCAAGTGGTTAGTTTTATTTCTGTTTATCCCCATAACCCAAATCCAGCCTCCCCTTTATTTTCAACCTACTTTCTGTTCTTCTTCTAGTCAACGCTTGAGCTTTTATGTATTTTTCAAGCATTTTCCATTGAATATTGGAAAAGATTTCACTGGCACAGTCTCTGTGGTCTTTATTACCAGAACAACAAGAAACAGAATGTCCTCCTGTTTCACAGCTCACTTTTTGTTGGGCAAACTTGTGTTCGTCCTTAGTATGTTCTGCATCAAAAAATTATTTTTGTTCCTCCAGGAAAGAATATTCTGAAAATAGCTGGGTACAGCACTTTGAATTTTACACCTGCTTTTCGACATTCCCGATTAGTGGAATACATTTACTCCTCTTTTGTCTTGTGTACAATTAGTAATAATTTCCCATAAACACTGCTCTGTTCCACTTTTAGTACTTTGTCCTTCTGCCACAGTTTTGTTGGAATCAACTCATCCTGTTGGTAGGATTGCATCTTCACTATTAAAGGTCTAGATTGCTTTCTCATGTTCAGGTTTGAAGCATACACACACAATGCCCTTTCAGTTAACAACTCCTGATGTGGATACCAGTCCAGTTGCTTAGTTGTGCTGATAAAATTAATACAGTCTGTTCCTTCCAGCTTCTCTAGCACAGCAGAAAATCTCAGGTTTTTCCTATGTGATGTGTCCTCTGATTGTTGTTTTTTTTTGAAATGTTGCTTCTTGAGCAGTCTCATATTCAGCCATCTTTTTCATTTCGACCTCAGATTTTTGTAGTTTTATCTCCTCTGGATATCTGTTTGAAGCTTCTTCATTTTTCTTCCATCCTTTTGTTGTTTGACTTGATATACTCTCATCAGTGTTTCATTCATTTTAGTCAGCTCTGAGTGCATTTGACTTATTTTTTCTTCTAGGTTACTGGAAGCCCTATCTTCCACCAAAGCTGGTGCTTGCACTGTCATTTGCTGAACAGCAGAATTCTTTCCAGTCAGTGTTTTTCCTCACCTTTTGTGACTGATTTTCTTTCAGGTTCTCTGCATTTCTTTTTTTGCTGGCACCCAGGCAGTGTACTTACTAGCCAGTTACTGAAATATACACAAAAATTACGAGTTTCTGTTTTCACCCTGGGAGAGATGAAATTAAGCTGTTACTCAATTTACAATAATTTTCGAAGTCTCTTCCTGAATAGATTTATTGAACTATGCCATGGAATAACTGCTGCCAGAAATTAGATTAAAACTGTATATTGTGAGTCAGTAGCACTGATAATTATGGAAGTTTGTAGAAGTTTTGATTTTTTATATCATCTAGAAGCCAAATGTAAATGTGTATTTCTTTCAAAGGGCATGTGGAATTAGAGGGGTGATCAGTATACCTCTGTACAACAGATTATTAAAGAAAACTTTTACTGTATTGATTAGTTCATTATTTCTGTGGCATTAATTTTTCCTTTAGGCAATAAGCAGAGGAATTTACTTTGAGCTTGTCTACACTCCTGCTATCAGAGATTCTACCATGAGAAGATACACAATTTCAAATGCACTTGCTTTGATGCAAAGTTGTAAAGGAAAGGTTTGTGTTTGATCCTTTATTTTTGAAGCAATAAAATGTATACTTTAATTTCACACGCACACATGCTGTTAAACGGGTTTTAGTATATACATTGTAAGCAGGGAATCCTTGTGTTTTTATCTCTGACTTTTAAGACCCTGTTTTGTTGTGGTTGTTTTTTGTTTCTGATTTTTTTAAGGCCATGCTGTCATTGATACCAGAATAACTCTGATTATGGGGTTATAATTCTAAATTTGCATATATCTTCAAAACGGATAACTTGGATAACACACTAGCTCCACACGTGCACTTCTGGTTCAGTGACACAAAAGTACTAACAGTAAACTTGCGCTGACATACTGACAGAACACTGCATGGCACTACTGTTAATTATAATTTGGTGGCATACAAGTAAATCCCATTTTATTTGCAACGGTGGTGCTTACTGCCAGTGCATGTACGCTCTGACTGTAGCACACTAGTAGATAAGTTTACTGTTGTTTCACTTTCAAAGCCAGGTGTTATAAATTTCCATCTCTTCACATAAGCAGCACAAACTGTGTTAATGTAAACCATCAGACCGTGGAACATTGTTCATCTACAAATTGTGTGAATTAACATCAAGACAGCCTGTTAAAACATGAAATTATTAACTCAAGCATAAGTTAACTAGAGTGTACCAGAACTTGAATTTGAAATGGTTAACTAAATGTTTAATGAACTATGTTGCACCAAAATTCATTACATTTAGATAATCTGTAAATTGAAAAAATGAAATGGAAAACAATGTTGAAAAAAATCAGATGTAGTTGTCACTTCATTGGTCACCCCCCCCCCCCACATTGTTTCTTACAGGAGCTGCTGAAAATACAATCAGCACATCGCAAACTTGTTTATTGCTGGTTCTGTGGTGTGGAGAAATAAAGCCGTGATGGTAGCCCAGAAGATGTAATTAACAGCCCAGGAACTGTGAAATTTACAGTGAGAATGAGTAGCTGATGCTAGCTTACTAGCTTGTTTATGCTATGAAAGAAACTATCCTGCATCAAAAGTAACACCTGTGCATTAACCAAAGATAATATGCTCCATATAAGAAAGCAGGGAGGGGGCTCTGTAGTTTGACATACTTGCCTAAATGTGTGTGTGTGTGTGTGTGTGTGTGTGTGTGTGTGTGTGTGTGTGTGTGTGTGTGTGTGTGTGTATATAAGTCTTGTAGGGACTAAGACTATTAAATATTGCATTGATCTAGCAGTGGGGGAAGGCCCTTTGATGTCAGACTGTCACATCACTGCCCACATATATACAATGAGATTACCAAAAGGTATTACTTAGTAGAGAGAAAAGATATGCTGGCTGATGTATTGTACAAATGTCCAGATGATGGGAGGTCTGCAGTTTGAGAGGGGAAGATTGATGTTTAGAGTTTAAGGGCCAAAAATAGAGTAGTAACGTTTAAAAACAGTTATTTTATATGCAGATTGGGGGGGGGCACTTTTGTTCCCGTGTGATTTAACAGTGGAGAGTCAAACATGTTTCTACAGGAAGGTGGTGAGTTTGAATAAAATTTAGGTAGTATTTGTGTTAGTGTTTGTAATTTAAAAGCTGATTGTAGTTTTAAATACAAAATGCGTTTTTAAATTCATAACCTTGTGTTATTATTTTACAGCAAAAATGTGGTTTAGCATTGTAAATGAAGGGAGATCAGTGGTGTTTTAATTACTTTACTTCTCTTATTGTGCCCCTACAGTATGGCAAGGGTCTTTTGTGCTCCTGTTTTCTGGATCTTTGTGCTCCTAATGGGGCCACTTTTGGCATATTGGTTTAAGGCAAGGGAGCCAGTCAAAGAAGATCTCAAAATGTGATCCCTGTGATGTTTCATTTAATCAGAGCTTCCCTTCCCAGTTGGGTATACTGAGACTCATCCCAGCAGCCAAGAGTTAATTTATCTAGACCCAGAAAAGTTGCATGGAACTGATTTGTGAGCATACCACCCACAAGGCCAAGGATGACCCTAGAGTTTCATGCCATTCATATGGCACCCAGGAACAGGACAGATTAGGGTTGACTATACCCTGGCAGTCGATATTTGATCATGGAACATGAAAAAATGACATTATTGCTATGAGTGGAGCCAGAACTTGTGTGGTTGATTCAAAAATTCCAATTGGATCCAGTTGGTATTAACTGTTATGCACAGCACTGGTTTGGAACTAGACTGCTTAGTTATCGAGCAGTCTCTTCCCTTCCATGAAGTTGTTAGTTATGCGATGCCATGGGAAAATGTGGAGATGCTGAAAAGCCCTTGGCAGGGTGATGAACAGCTGGGGTTTGTGCCAGTGGGTGAAAGGATCATCTTATGATTGAGTTTCAGAAATTTTTTGCATGTAAATCTAACAGCAATTTAGAATATTCTGCCTTCTTGGAAACTGTCATTGCAGTGCTTGCTTAGGATATCTGCTACTGAATCTTTAGCAATTGCTTGTAGAAAGATGGAGGTACTTCACTGGGTGTGATTTGAGAGTGACTCTTCCCTATATGTACCCAAGTGGTAATTTTATCATTAGACACTTGTGTTTCTCATGAATTGTCCACATCAAACACCATGTGCAGACCTTTTTGTAAGTATACGTGGTACTGGAACACCTTTGTCTCTAGTTTGATCATCTACATTTAGTCTTGTCATTAGAATGGAGTCTGTGTTCTGAACACTTGGTTCAGGAGAGGTGCTGACACATGATTTGATAGTAACGTGGTGGGGAGATAGCCAAGGTGGTTTCTTTTCAGGCTTAAGAAACCTCTACATATAGTGACAGCTCCCTTGGAGTGTCTTGCTGTGGTGGATGGGTTTAATTTCAACCCCCAGAAGAGCTTCTCCTGTATACCAGGGAGATTAGACAACACACGTCCCAGATGGATTTTGACCAGACTTTAGTATTTGGAGCAGCAGCAAGGAGCAATGGATGAATGATGGTTTGTTTGTGTTAGTCATTGTGGCAGGCCTTAGAAAAACTGTTGAATTTATTTATTTATTTTATTTATTTATTTTACATTTGTTTACCGGGAAAATCCGACTGGATACATGTCCATTTTCAGCGGAGGCCCAGGGAGAAAAGCTCCAACATCAGACAAAAAAAAAAAAAACAGCAAATATGCGTTACATACATACATACCAGTTTGTGGCTGGTTCAAAATACATATAATAGAGATTTACAAACAAGGTAGGAAAATTACTAATATGAGTAATATAAGCATCATCTTTTAGCACACTTACTAAAAACAACAGTCATAAGGTATTGGAAGCAGTGGACTAATTCTTGTAAAAGAACTAGTAGATACAGGATAGTGGTCTATCAAGAGATTTATTTGGATAGTGGTCTATCAAGAGATTTATTTGTTACAGGAAGAATAAAAGAGGATTTAGGTTAGAGAGAGTAGAGAAGACACTTAGGATCCTGGGTAGGAGTTAGTCAGGAAATGAGCATTGGCATAGCCAGTGGGATTGGAAGTGGTGGAATAGTTGTTTTTTGAATTGGGGTAGACAGGTTATGGTGATAATACTAAGAGGAAGGGAGTTCCAAACCTTTCCAATGACGTTTGAAAATAGAGCATCACCTCCTGAGTTAAAAGATTTAACCATATTCAAAAGTGGCCTGTTAGAGGAGCGAAGGCTGTTTAGATTGGTATATGGTAAGACTAAGTTCTTAAGTGCAGGACATTTGTCAGGGTGTTTGAGTATTTTAAATGGCTCAGTAAGTTGGGTCTGCCTAACAAGGTTTGGGAGTTCTATCCACCCTAGGTTTTTTAGGTTGATACAATGATGGGTTCTATATGGAGTTCCTGTTGCAAATCTTGCAATATGATTGTAAGAACAGGAGAGTTTGTTTAATTCGGTTTTGTTCAGGTTGGTGAAAATTGTGGAGGCATAAAGAAGGGTAGTGATCCTAGTTTTTTGTTCACGGTTTTAATGGCTAGATTAATATGTACGTCGAACCTGAGTTTATTATCAATGGTGACTCCTAGAAGTTTAGTGTGATGGTCTGGGGAAATAATGGTCCCATTATTTGATAGTACGGAAAAGTCTATAAGGGGAAGTTTGTGGGTTGGATGGAAGAGTAATAATTTAGTTTTTTTTGGATTTAAGTTGAGGGAAGCTATCAAGTTAAAGAAAGAAACCTTCCGTCCAGTGCCAGCTGGGATTCTCCATATCTGCTTTCTGATAGCAACAGTTCAGTAAAGTAGTGAAGGCTTGGATTTGAGGAATTTGGCTGAGTCATGTAGAATGACTTTTGGATGCCTTCAGAGTACTCCCCAGCCAGCCTGCCCAGTGATTTGGGGCTGAGCAATATTGCCCATATTATCTGCAAAGCATGATAGATGCTGTGCTCTGCTGTGGATTTCGTAACAGGTAGGAGGAATGCTTTGAAGGACTTCTAAATCTAGTGGATATGCCCTCCTTTGAAAACACATGCATGGGATTGAGTCCCCTCATGTAGAGGAGGTCACTACAGCAGTTAAGCTGTTTTACACTAGCTAGGCACAGACCCAGTAAGAAATGCTGATACAGTTAGCCATGGTTAACGAGCATTCTCGGTACTCTGCATAAGATAGGACTAGTTATAAAAGGATCTTATTTTTCCCCGCTCCCTTTGAATATTTATTTCAGGGTGTTGGAAAGGCGGCTTCATCCAGTAAACTGAGCCTGTAACTCAAGAATAGTTTCCTTCATGACTCTGGAGGATTAGACCAGTTCTTTTTGTGCAGGTATTGAAGGGGTTATTGGAGTTTGTCACATTTGTGTGTGTTTTGCTCACTTCTAGAAGGCATATATTTTTGTATCTTGTAGTGTCTAATGGGAGGTGTTAAAGTAGTATGGCATCTTAGGTTCTATTACGATTGCTTTGTCTCCTTATTGTCATTGGTTGGATGTCTTCGAGAAGCAAAAGTTTAGAGAGTATTCATTTTGGTTGCATAAGGTTGCACCTTTGTTTCTAGATGAAAATGTCCTCTTGACCTAATATGGCTATAATTAGGGATATAGTGGATCAATTTTGTGTGTTTTTTTTATGTATGCATGTATGTATATAAGATTGTTTACCTGGGTTTTACACTGATCACAGTAGACATTTTTGCTGCCCAGGTGAAGAAATTCACAAAAAAAAAAACACAATGATTCACCATCACTGAGCAATCAAAGAAGGTATTAAGTCCATCAGACAACTGAAGGAATAAACAAATATTAACCAAGGATAAAAACAACTGTGGGTTCATTTTACTAGTAAATATGTGAGATAAGCAGCAGGTGAGAATAGAGGCTGGAAGTAAAAGCAGTGTAGGTGGGGGAAGAGTTGGATGTTTCCAGTGGAAAAGAACTTGTAGTTTGACTTTTGAGGTATTTTTTAGGGTTGTGCTCTGAAAGGTGGTAAAGAGATTTCTTTTAGGTATACAGTCTATATCTCTGTCATATTTTCAGTGGTGGTTGCATGCTTGTAGAATGGGGTGAATAGCCAGGCTGAATACTTTCAGCCCCGTGGAAAATGTGCTGCTACAGGTGCTTGGCACCCGTTCGTTCTGGCTGTTACAAGAAAGGTGGTGTTGATCAGTCTTTACAGAAGCAGGTATGGCAGATGGTGGGTCCATGATATAAATACCATGGGGGACACAACTGCACAGTATAGCAATCTCATAAACAATTACTGACATACTAAGGTGTTTGACAAAGGCACTTGCACCTTCTCTTGAGGCAGAGAGGTTAGCCCCAGTTCATGTTGGGGCCCACCCCAAAGCAGTTGGTTAACAGATCCAAATGAGTTGTTGGTGTCCCTCTAGGGTGTATATACTAATTAAATCATCCATTAAAGAGTGGACAATGACAGGATGGGTCTGCTCCCTCCTGTTTTAATGAATGAAAGACCAGGTTAGTACCATATAGCAGCATTTTTGTACCAACAATGCACTTCTAGATTGTGTAGGCTGAGGACAGCATATGTTGTCTTTGTTTTGTTACAGGGGTATTTGGTACCAGCCATGTATAGATACCAGTGGTATTTTAAGATAGCATGTTGTATTTTTCATGGACACGGTTGTAGCACAGATACCCATGGTCACTCTAGTGCATCTTTCTCCATGCAAAGCACTACTACACTGACACCTTTGGCTGTTGGAGCAGTACAGCAGCCTGTTTGCATCCATGCTAAGGTTGATGATTGGACAGCGATAGCAGAGTCACAATTTGATGGCATACTGGCATTGATTGCCTCTATCCTGGGTGGACATCCACTCATATTGCAGGGTGAAGGTGCATCCATGCCCACAGGAGAAACAGAGGCTGTGCAGACTGACTACCCCAACATCACTGGTTTGAGGAAAGGTCCAACACAGCTCAGAGCACCATCGCTGCTCTCCCTGCAATTAAACCTGCAGTTGAATATGCTATGTTTGTGGATACACTCAGCATTGCACAGCTTTGCAATGGTGTCTGTTATTATCCCATTTCACCTCTTGATATATGGCAGCACTTCCAGTCAACAATCAGGTCTTCCAATAAGTTGATCCTTCTAATAGAATAGAACAAGGTGGTTTAGGATTACCTGATTTGAAGGGGTATATTTCAGAGCTACACAGTTAAGGTACCTATACATAGCACAAGCAGAAAAATATAATTCAAAGTGGCAAGGAATAATGCTGAAACAGACAAGAATCTCGAGAAGCAAGGAGAGACTGGGATTTTGGGTGCAGATCCTGAAGGAGAATAACACTAACTGTACAGAATATTTTACTCTTAATTTAGCAGAAAATATTCTAAGAACTAAGCCAAATACAGAGATGGACAAAGGAGCTTCTGCCAGTAGGGATTACTGCAGTTAGGGGTGCAGAGAATCAGCAAGAGGGGAGTGGAATTTAATGGAGAAAACTGACAAAGGAACCAAGGTATCGGAAGCAAGCAATTAGAAAGGGAAAGGTAATAGAATGGGAGAGGCCAAGAATTCATTTCAACTGCAGGCTAGAGATTGCCTTCCCTATCAATGATTGATATCCAAGTAAAGCCAAAGAGAAAGAAACCGGAAGATCCTAAGTGAAAGACCAGCAGTAGTAGAGTTTTTAGTAGGATATAGAATAGAATTTGCTGTTAAAGGGGTAATTAGTAGGGCATGTAAAATATTGCATGATAACTATAGAAATCAGTCAGAGGAGGTTAGAAAGGATTGGGAATAGAGAGTGGATAAGCAATTACAAAGGAACAATGAGGGGTTATATGCATGACTCACAAGTATGCAACAAAGTCTGGAACGTTTAAGATCTTTGCTTGAAAGTACTTGCATTGGTGTTTTTATACCCCAAGCAGACTCCAACAAATTTTTCATCAGATTGATTTGAATGTTGGAGGAGTGGTTGGGAAGAAAGAGGTACTTGGGAACATATTTTTGGGAATGTGATGAGTTGGCAGACTAATAATTCCTTGCAGACTACTCTGACAGAAATACTGCATGAGCAAATTGGTGTAATTAAGGAAATGATGATTTTGAGCTATGATGCAGAATTGAAATTACCCAGACATAGTAAGGCCATGCCGAGTTTGATTTCCATGTTTTAATTGTTTTTTGTCATTCACCAGAATTAGTCTAAACCAACTGTACTCAAAGTAGTAAATATAGTAACAGAGATAAACAACTGGAAGTGGGATCTTTAGAAAAGAGTAGGAACAAAGTACATGGGAAAAAATGGGAATTGTGGGAACAGTACACGCAGAATAACGTTTTGGAGAAAGAATGAGGTTTCAGGGAAGGCAAGAATTTAAGCTTTGAAATGCTTGACTGACTGGATAGATTTTAAGTGATTGTATAATGTTTGCAACTGAAAATATGTCAATATGGTGTTTATTCATTTATATAAATGTGGGATTGCCTCTGTCATAAGTGATAATTTAGTAAAGATGGTTCTTATTTAAAAAAAAATCAGGTCTACCATATCATCAGCCACATATAGCTTCCAAACCACAGTTTACCGTTTATTCTGTGTTGCATGGCCTTCATAGGGATGTCACTCAGGCAAAGTTCCATGAGGACATGGAGTCTAGGGACACAGCAGTGGGAAGTTTCATGAGGGCTGTGGCAGTACGCACTGCCTCCTTGTTCACCTCATTGGGGTAGGGTTCCCATAACCCTCATCACTGCCCTGTCTAGCAATGGGTGGCCATGTTGGGGGGTGGGAGGGCATTATAGGGAACACAGTCCTCCTCTTCATCTAATATGTGCAGTACTCTGTCAGCCCACTCATGGTGTTAATAAAGTGCACCTTCCCTTGACTGGTCACTTTGGCAGCAGAATACAATAAGGTCATGGTCCCACACTACAACACCAACCCGTGTGTGTGTGTGTGTGTGGGGGGGGGGGGGCATCACTGGAGGACATGCACAGTGTTACACTGTCTGCCATGCCTCTCAACCTCTTAGAACAAGAAATTTGGACAAATCTATAAATAAAAGTGAGACTAAGGCCCAAAAAAGGGACAATTTTTAAATATTGCTCTTACAAACTTAGAAAGTTGATAGATTAACAGGTTGTGCCTCAACATTAATTTTCTAAAGGGTGTGAAGTCAGACTCCAATGTCTGTCATTTTCTAACTTCAGTCTGTAATGATTTGCCACAAAAACACAATTTTATGAAAAACGGACCAAAAATATGAGGCAAAAATCTGGACATTCTGCGAAAATCCATTCAGTTGGGAGGTGTGCTGTCTGCTAACTTAGGACCTGTCTCCACCTCCTGTGATATGCTTTGCCTACAGTGTCTGACAGCCATGTGCCATTGTGTCCCTAGTCACCTGTGCAGATAATTACCCACTGTATACTTCCTCCTGTGTAGTGTAAATGTGTGAGGCACAGTGTGACCAGACCATACACTGACCAGCATAGTCCAGTATTGACAACACATTCTTAATGCTTGATTTGTGTGACACCACATTGTCACTTGTCACCTGAACTTTGATGTACTGTGCTGACCACTGTGTAGGAGTAGCAGTATTTTGTGTGTGTGTGTGTGTGTGTGTGTGTGTGTGTGTGTGTGTGTGTGTGTGTGTGTGTGTGTGTGTGTTTTTGCTGCTGTCTGATCTTACACTGATTGGTTGATAGTTTTACTGCTTCTTCCATGTTGGCTTGCCTTGCATAGTCTGAGTGTGGTGAAGTCCTGGGGCTGCCTTCCTTCTTTCCCGATTATCCTGTTATGAAGCATGTAACAGGCTAGGAAAATCCTGCAGGCCGTATCAGGTTCATACTGGCATGGCACCTCCCCTGCAGTTAAATTGGGCCTGCAGGCGAGACACATGCTTTATGATGCTCTACTGTAGCTCAGCTTAGCTGTGAGGACTTCACATGGGTGTCATAAGCCATGAAGTGGCATAACTTGCAACAGAAGGTCTGTGTGTGTGTGTGTGTGTGTGTGTGTGTGTGTGTGTGTGTGTGTGTGTGTGTGTGTGTGTGTGTGTGTGTGTGTGTGTGTGTGTGTCTGTGTGTTGGGGTTATTGTTTTTGGGTGCACTGTATACGTAGTTGCATAACTGTTATCCATAGTGCCTGCGCTTGCCATCTAGATGTCCTCTTTTTTGTGGTATGCTACGAAGCTGTACATATTTGTGAACCCGTAGACGTATTATGTTGAGTAACTTTGAGAACTGTGCAGATGAGGGCTTTGAAGTACCAAACATGCCCCCTTTTGGTATAGACAAGATCCGTGTAGCTAGAATAGAAATGTGTACCTTGGTCTGAAAAGCTGTGGAATGTCCTCACATACCTGCAGATTTTTTTTAATGTCCTCCAAGGCCCAGAGGCTGTCCTGATCTCATACAAAGTAATTATGATTTCCTAATCAAAATAGAAGTGGTGTGTTAGTCCCACTAGACTACTGGTCTCTTTTTTTTTTTTTTTTTTTTTTTTTTTTTTTTTCCAGGAGAACCCAGCATGGCATTCATACTGACTAGGGGGAAATTTGACCAGGGGGCTCCTTCTGTTATGTTTTTGGTAAGCGCCATGGAATCTGCTACATCCATCTGAGCTACTACCAGCTGCAGCAGCAGACAGATGGGGTCATAGTTTAATGTCTCATTTGAAGGACTGCATACACTGGTAGTCAACCCCCCCCAGTCTTGCTGTACTGCATTGTCAGTATTGAGAAAATTAATCCAACTGCCTGGTGTGTGAATAGAACTCACAGCCATCTGCACCATATTTTTAAAATGCTATGTCTTTTTTATACAGCACCCATCGTTTGACATCATTTCTACTAAACATTTGACGTTGTTCTAAAATAATAAATTGATATGTAATTCATGATGTTCTTCATGTTTCACTGTTGCACTCATCACATTTGGGTTATCTGCTTGCAGTAGCCCTCAGTCGGCCTGATTAACAAAGTCTTCGGTCCTACGTCGGTTGCTGTCTCTTCTTCCGTGACGTCAGGTCGTCAGGGGTATAAAACCTGCAGCTGACTTCATTACATCAGTCTTTCTTGCCGTGCGGTGCCCGAAGCAGAAGCAGTTTGCAAGTGCCGGTCGGCCGACTCCTGAAATTTTCATTTTCGAGTTTCAGAACCGAAGTCTTCAACTAAAAGCTAAGTACCTCATTGGGAAAACTTTTTCTTGCTCTAAACCGATGTCAGTAAAAGTAAATAATTGTATTTCTTGTGGAAAGCAACTACCTCATAAAGGTTTTCATTTGTACTGTATTCCTTGCCTAGGCCCTGACCACGACGTACTTCGCTGTCAGTTTTGTGCCTTATTTAAACCACGAACTATCTGTCGTCGGTATATTTGCGCTTCTAAATGTTTTGGTGCTCGGTTCAATTATCCTGATATGTCTTCTGTAAGCCATCCGACTACCGACATTCCAAAAAAACATAAAGATAGAGACAGGCCGTCTAGGTCAAAAGCTGATGACAACGCTTCTCCTAAGCCAGTCGCCAGTTCGCCGGTACTCAGTGAGGCGCTTTCGCAGCCCCTGATACCTGCTACTTCAGAATCGCAGGCCTCTACCAAGACCCATTCAGAATCCGGTATGCTGCGAGGTTCTTCAACTGTGGGACCTGCAGATGTCTCTACCTTGGATGGGTCCGGAGCCGCTGTGCAGGCACCGGCTTCTGAGGGTGTATTCAGGCCTACTGATTTGCATATTAAACAGACGCCGTCTTCTTCTTCAAGGCCTAAAACTCGAACCATGCCTAGAAAACTGACGCCCAGACCGCATGGTCAGGCCTCTATGCCTAAAAAACAAATAAGAATGGCTGAAGACCTTATTACTTTAATCAGGGGAAGCCAACCTTCCCCCTCTGAGACCTAAGACTGAGTTTGCTTATGATACTTCTGACCAGGATTCTGAAATTTCTGTTTCCTCTGATGAGCAGGATTTACCTTATCTACCTATGAGGATTCTGATGCAGAGGACTCTATTCCCTCTGCTTCCCCCCTAGAGGATTTCTCTTTTGGTGAAACCTTGCATACTCTTAGGGAGCATTTTCGTTAGGAAAATCAGGATTTCTCTGATTCTAAAAAGAGGCTTAGGGATTTCTTACTCCTGCCCCAGCACAGGCCTTTAGCTATCCCTCCTGTACTGGACATTGTTGATGATGCCTTTTCAGAATCTAGCATATTCCCTGACTCTTTACCTCCTGCTCCCAAAAACCTGATAGATATTACAGGGTTCCTGAATCTCGCAAGTTCTTTTTCAAAAATCCTACTGCGGATCCTGAAACCATTTCACAGGGACCCAAGGGCATTAAAGCTACTACTACCAAAAATCCTACCCCCTCTGATAGAGACTCCAGGGCGCTGGATAAATGGGGTAAGAAGGTATATACTTCTGCAACTTTGGCCATTAGGGCCTTGACTTGCCAGTTTCATATGTTAAAGTATCAGCAGCATATTATTGGCTTGCTTAAACAAAAAATGATGTTGATTCCTGATTGTGCTGAAAATAAGGATTTACAGGATTTAATGCATTCTGCTGAACAAGTTGGTAAACATACATTGCAATGTACGAAGTAATCCAAACACGTGGAGACGAAAAGTGCTTTACTTCAATAAATCTGTGTTCATATAAGTGTTGTGGTTCCAGTGGTCGTTTTTGGATTTTCGGTCATACATTGCAATGTGGTTTTGATTCACTAGAGGCATCTTGCAGGACTGCTGTAACTGGGTCTGTACTTAGAAGGCATGCTTGGCTTAAGGAGCAATTCTTGCCAGATTATGTTAACGCAAAATTACTGGATGCGCCATTAAATCAGGACCGCCTGTTTGGCAACAAGGCAAAAGAAGTTCTTAAAAAGATGGAGGAAAAAGCTAAATCTATGCAAACTGTTAAAGATTTTTTACAAGTACAACCTCCAAGATTTAGTAGGCATTGGCCTTCTAAGAATTGGTCCTTTCCTGCCTCTTCTAGACCTTCTCAGTCCAAACCCATATCCAGCAGAGCACCCAGGCTTCAGTCCCCGGGGACGCACAGAACTCGGCAGTGGGGGGCCTCCACTTCCAAATCTGGGAGTAATAAAACTCCCCCTGTGGTAAACTGTCTCAATGACTTCTTTTTAAAACTTCCAAGCACTTCTCAACTGACTGCCCCTTTGAGGGGAAAGATTGCAATTCATGCAAAGAACTTGGGACTCATTACCCAGGACAAATGGGTTTTAAATATAGTGTCCCAAGGATACAGATTTCACTTCCACACATTGCCAACTCCAAGCGGTTGGCCGGATCTACCTCCAAATCAGTGGGGAGAGGCCCAGAAACAAGTACTCTCTCTCTTAATCATAGGGGCTATTCATTTGTTACCAGAAGAGGAAAAGGGACAAGGTTTCTACTCGAGACTTTTCCTGGTACCCAGAAAAGACTATTCATGGCGTCCTATCCTGGACATGTCTACTCTAAACACCTTTTTGGTGATTACAAAATTCAAGATGCTGACTTTTCACCAGTTGCTTCCTATGCTAGGCAAAGATGCCTGGTTGGCAACACTAGATTTAAAGGAAGCATACCTGCACATCCCAATCAGGGAATCTTGCAGAAGATACCTACGCTTCAAAGCCGGCTACACACACCATCAGTTCTCTGCTTGCCCTTTGTGAATATCCTGGGTGGAGTAGATTAGCCAAAGTGCCTAGCTCCAGTCATTGCATTTTGCAATCAAAGAAATATTCAAATATACCCATACCTGGACGATTGTCTAATTGAGGCAGAAAACCAGGACATACTTTTGAATCATCTGGCTTTTGTACAAAGGGTGCTAACTTGTCTGGGGTAAACCATAAATGAAAATAAATCACACCTAGTACCCTATCAACAAATTATATTCCTGGGAGCAACCTTGAATACAACTTCCCAGATGGCTTTCCTCACGGCAGAGAAACAAATTCACTTGACAACCTACTTCAAACAAGTGGCCACAAAAAACCCTGCTATCTGCAAGGCAAATACTGCAAGCCTTGGGGTTCATGCCCTCCTGCATTCTTCTAATTCCATATGCAAGACTGCATATGAGGAAACTACAATGGTATCTAAAAAGCCTATGGTGTCAACATTCTCAGGATCTAGAAGCAATGATTCCTATCATACCTTGCCTATGCTTAGAGTTCCTTTGGTGGGCAGAGGCCTGCCACCAAAACAAGGGACTGTCATTCACTCTACCCCCTGCCACCCAAACCCTAACTACAAACGCATCAGACTATGCATGGGGGGCCCACCTGGCAGGGAGATGCATTCAGGGCAAATGGAGCCCAAACCAAATGCATCTGCATATCAACCAGAAAGAAATGCTAGCTGTTCAGAATGCTCTGACAGCCTTCAAGGACGTACTTCATCCAGGACAATTACTGATAAAGACGGACAACACCACAGTTATGTGGTATATAAACAAGCAGGGGGGTACACATACCTACCCCCTTTGCAGACTAGCCATGGCCTTGTGGAACACAGCCTTGACTTACCAAATACATCTTCAAGCTCAATTCCTTCCAGGAAAGCAAAATACTCTGGCAGACGATCTAAGCAGAAATCTTATGGACCCGCACAAATGAAAACTGGATCCACAAATCTTTAGCATGTTAACACAGAAATGGGGGAGCCCAGACATAGATCTATTTGCCTCTCCCAAAAATTATCATTTGGACAAATTCTGCACAAGAAATCGTCACAAAAAAAACATGGAAAGTGGATGCTGTATCCTTCAGCTGGAAAAAACTATCAGTCTATGCCTTTCCCCCTCTGCCTCTGCTCTCCAAGGTCTTACTAAAAGTCAGACAGGAAAAACCAAAAATGATCCTAATTGCTCCGGACCGGCCTTGCCAGCACTGGTACCTGCTTCTAAGGAATATGTCACACCTTCTTCCATGGTACTTGCCTCAGATACCTCATCTACTGTCTCAGCAGAACTACCAAATTCTGCACACTCAGCTCCAAACTCTGCATCTTGCAGCATGGCTAATCAACTAATTATTCAAACCACACCTCTCAGTAAATCTGTGATGGATGTCACTTTGGAAGCCAGAATGCCTAATACTAGAAAATCTTATGCTGATAAATGGAAGAGATTCTGTGCTTGGAACCAAGCACAAGGAATAGACATAGCAAAGCCCAATATTCCTCAGATTTTGCAATACTTAACTGAGATGCTTTACAAGGGCTTATCTTTTTCTTCAATAAAAATCCATGCCTCTGCCGTCTCGGCTCATTACAAAACAGAGCCTCCCCTCTTTTCTCATCCACTGCTTAAACAATATCTTAGAGGGGCCAAAAATTTAAGGCCTCCCAGGAGAGCACCAACTCCTGCATGGGACCTCAATTTTGTGCTGGAAAAACTCACCCTGCCTCCTTTTGAAACAGCAGCTACTGCGGATATAAAATTTCTAGCTTGGAAAACAGCTTTTCTTTTGGCAGTCACCTCAGCAAGAAGGGTTTCACAACTACAGGTTCTCATGGCAGTGGAGCCTTTCATTATATTTTACCCGGACAGGGTAGCCCTCGGGACCAATTCTTCTTTTATGCCTAAGGTGGTATCCAGTGTGGCTCTTAACCAGACCATTCACCTGCCAACATTTTACCCAAATCCGCAGAACAAGGGGGAGCGGATTCTGCATTCATTGGACGTACACAGACAACTAAGATTCTAATTAAATAGGACCAAATCTCTAAGGAAGTCTGAGCAACTACTGGTAGCATTTGCTGCAGGATCAGAGAGGAATGCTATATCAAAGCAGACTATTTCTAAATGGATAAGCCACTGCATTAATTTCTGCTATTTGCACCATGGTAAACCTGTGCCTAGGGGGATCAGATTACATTCCACCAGGGCTGCCTGTACTTCAGCAGCTTTTCTCAGAGGGGTCCCAACCAAAGACATTCTAGAAGCTGCTACTTGGAGCTCTGTTCATACCTTCACAAAGCATTATCATTTACCTCTCTGTAAATCCAGGGCAGGCTTTGCCACTGCAGTCCTGCAGGGCCTTATAGCCGCTCCAAATGCTGTTTAGTTCCATCCTCCCATACATAGCTTTGGGATTCTACCCAAATGTAATGACTGCAGCAGTGAAACACAAAGAACATAGTACAGTTGTGTACACTTATCATAAATGTAGATGTTCAAGTGTATTCACTGTTGCAGTCCAGGTTACCCACCCGCCATCCCCCATTCTATACTTTTTCTTTCCTTCACTATACTCAAAAGCCTTTGTGGTGTATTTGCTTTTAGTTGAAGGTAAAGTTTATGTTTCTAAAAGTGCATTTATATATTTACAGTTTTTTTTTTTCTTCATATTTTTTTTTTTTGGAACAGTGACCCCCAGGAAAAAATTGCTGTTCCGTAACTTCGCTCTTTTCAGACTTTGGGTTTTACGTGTCGACGAAAGAGTGTTGGCTCGTAAGTCGCTTCGCTCTTCCAATATAGACCCAAAAGGTGTTTACATCACATTCATAGTGGCAAGGAATTCATTTTTTTTTTGTTTTTTACAGCTATCTATATCTTGATTGCTTTCAGTTCTCTTATCTTTTTAAATATCCTTAGTGCTGTACATAGACCAAAGTGTCTGGCTCTAATAATCACCTAATTAAAGGAGTCGACATCTTTCCATATTTGGGCAGTTGTATTAAATTTGCAGAGACTCTTTCCAGTTGTCTAGACTGTCTGTAATATGTCACTCCTCCATCTGGTGTTGCAAGTGAACTTTTTCAGCTCTCCTCCCTCTCTTTGAATAGTTTCATTGAGATGTCTTCTGGATCTTTCCTTAGGAAAGATTTTCTTCCTCAGAATAAAGTAGAATGGTTCGAGGGAACATCTGACCATTTCCAGCTTAGTGGTTCATGATCTTTATGATTTATCATGATTCCTTTGGCAGACTTCACATGAAAAATTCAGAGGTACCACCAGTCCGTCTGGTCTCCACATCGACACCTTCACATTTTCAGATTTCAGTGCTTTCCCCAGTCATCTGTCATCCCAGGTCTTCTCTTCTCCTTTCTTCCACCTTTACAATTCCTCAGTTGTCAGGCGGGGCTGTATAAAAAGAGGTGAAATTGCAAGCTCTGTGGAACAAGCAGGACAGACAAAAGCACTTAAATGTCAAGGAAATGATGGCAGTAATAAAACGTTTCAAGGCCGTAAATCATCTCTGATTTCCAGGATCTGTGCAAGTGATCACAGACAGCACCATGGTGATGTGACAATGTGACATATGTGTATAGTTATATATGTATATATAGAGACACACACACACACAAAACTAAGCTTAGTTTATCTCTACTGGCTCCATATGTGGCCCCATCACAACAAAATATGAGAGCAGTCAAGCTGAGCATGACCATGACAGACCCCTCACAAATGGAAACTGCATCCAGCAGGGGATGTCTTCCAGGAATTGGTCTACTTACTGGGGGAAACGCATCAAATACTTCTGTTTGCCTCCTTTAAAAACACAATTGCAAAAATTTTGCTTCAGAATTCCTTGTAGAAATTCCTGAAGGACAGTTGCTTTCTCATTCTGATGGACAGGAATGTTCTATGCTTTTCCACTAATATCCAGGTTCATAAAAAGATCCAGAAGTACTCCCAAAAGAGAGTGATGCATGCTTATTTTGGCAAATGCACCAGTGGTTCTCCCTTCTGAAAATGACCAAGGACAATTGCTAAAGGATTCTATATAGGTTGGATTTACTCCTATAAGGCAGGAGGTTTGATACACTTTAACATAAATACTCTTCATTTGACTGCCAGGATTATAGAATGTTAATTCTTTAGGTACCTTTTCTCTGAGGACGTGCATCAGGTACTAAATGAGGCTTAGAAAAAATGCAGTTGGAAGTCCTATGTCTTGCATCCACCCTTTCCTAAATGGACTGGTTACCAATTCTGAATTTCTTGGACCCTAACACTGCTGCAGAACTGTTCACCTCCATACTGACTGGCCTGCAAAACTCCTACCTCCGAGTAATCCAAAGACTAACTAGATAACCTAGGAGCTTGAAGCTTTTCCACATCTCTGACACAAGGAGTGGCTGTATTGGAAAGCACTTCCAACTACCATAAACAAATGGTATTGCACCCAGTTAAGCAATTTTGCCAGGCAAGCAATACTCCATAAAAGTTGCTTGATGAAATCATACCAAACCTCACTGATAGTCACCCAAAAACTACTGGAATGAGGTCAACCATCTTAAAGGATGGACTAACCATCCCTCTCCACATCCTCTCAACTTTCTGTCTCTGATTTTTCTTAATTCAGCAATCTTCCCATCCCATTCTCTAGCCATCTCCAAATACCACTCCCTTTCTTTGCACATCCTTCATTTTGCTTCAGAACTATTGCGTCCAAGGACGATCCACCGTCTGTTTTGAACAGATGAAAATTGATAGCCCCCTTGTACTGACTACCGTTACCCATGGTTTATGATAGCCCCCTTGTACTGACTGCCTTTACCCATATGGTTTGTGAATGTAGAGACAATGTATCCCAATGAAACACATTTATATTGTTTAGATTATGCTTAACATTATACCTAATATCGGGGAAAAATGCTTTTGTAAAATCTCTTCTGTAAAAAATCTTTTCCCTCGGATTGTCTGCCCATTTCTTTTCTTCCTATCCTAGAAAGATTCCGGAAAAATTGAATCTGATGTGGTCAGTCTTAATTTATCAACCTTGACATTTGGGACTTTGTTCCAATTCTTGGAACCATCTTTGCCATTATTTCACCTCTTTTTATACAGCCCCGCCTGACAATTGAGGAATTGTAAAGGTGGAAGAAAGGAGAAGAGAAGACCTGGGATGAGAGATGACTGGGGAAAGCACTGAAATCTGAAAATGTGAAGGTGTCGATGTGGAGACCAGACGGACTCGTGGTACCTCTGAATTTTTCATGTGAAGTCTGGCCAAAGGAATCAGAAAATCTTCAGAAAATCACAAGGGCCTTTGCAGGACACATGTGGTGGCTCCCCTCGGGGCATGGAGGGAGCTCCAGTGGAAGATGCTAATCCTGCAGCAGAGGTGGCCTGCAAAATCAGAGTGACAGAGATTCTTTTTCTGGAAAACCCTACCAGCGCTCCTGAAAGGAGGCCTGATTGCTTACCTCTGGAAGCAGTTGGGTGAAAGTTCTCTTTGCACTCAAGAGCCTGGCAACAAATAACTTTAGACACTTGGGTGCAAAGGATCATTGCCAGAGGTTGCCACAGTCTCTTTACTCTCAAACCAATATCAAGAAGAAGACTCTTGGATGTTGCACCCTATCAGAGGGCTCAAGCAGCTCTAGAAATTCAAAAGCTGCTAGAAAAAGTCATCCAAGAAGTCCGACCAGACCAGATAGGATTGAGATTTTACTCCAGGTTCTTTTTGGTGCCGAAAAAGACAGGGGACTTGAGCCCAATTTTAGATCTCAGCCTTCTGAACAAGTTTGTTCAGCAAGCAAAGTTCCGGATGGTCACGGACGGTTCAGTCTGTCCTACCCTTCTTGGATGAAGATGATTGGATGTGCTGTATAGATCTTCAGGATACGTATTACCACATTAAAAATGGGAAAGCGCTCCAGAAGGTTACTCCGCTTTTGGCTAGGAGCCTGTCATTTGCAGTTCAGAGTGCTGCCCATTGGCCTCACCATACCCCCCAGGGTGTTCACCAGGTGTTTGGCAGCAGTGGCGGCTCACTTTTGACTTCACGGATTCCGGGTGTTTCCTTATCTAGACAACTGTCTCATCACCACTCCCACCAGGCATCTACTGCTTCAAGCAACAGATTTTGTTCTGTGTCTTGTTGCTCATCTGGGCATTACAGTCAGTCATTCAAAATCCCAACTAAGCCTGACTCAAGACTTAGTTGATAGGAGCCCATCCAAATACTACCATATGCACAGCTTCCCTTCCTCTACATAGGCTGTAGAAGATAAGATCCAAAGTACAAGCCATTCTCTCCAACGACAAGGTTCCTGCACTTTTAGTTCTTCAAGCTCTAGGGTCAGTGGCAGCAGCCATCACCTTAGTTCCACTGGCAAGATTTCACTTGAGGCTATTACAGTGGCTTTTGGCATCCCAATACTCCATCATGACACATCCATTGACACATCCCATTTTAATCACCAGTTGTTGCAATAAAGACTTGTCCTGGTGGATGGAATCTGAGGAAATCCTTTTAGACCATGTCTTCATTCCACCTCATCCCAAAGCCATAGTGAACATGGATGCCTCCCAGATGGGGGTGGGGGCATTATCTGGGCAGGACAGTTCAAGGCACTTGATCCCTGTTGGAGGCCAATCTGCATATCATTGTTCTGGAGCATTGCAAGCCTTCCAAGCTGTTCTCCCTCTAGGAGTGATTGCAGTTCATTCAGTTCATTCAGACAACATGTCTAGTCTGGTACATCAACAAACAGGGTGGAACCAAGTCTTACCCTCTGAGTCGAGAAGCTCTGAGTGTGGCAATGATCGGTTTCCTCCAACAACTTTCTGACCGCAACGTACATCCCTGGGAGCTCAAACTTGATTGTGGACAAACTGAGCATTCTCCAGCCTCACAAGTGGTCTCTCAATCCCAGAGTGGCGAAGGAGATTTTCCACCACTGGGGCCAGCCTGGCTGTGATCTTTTTGCCTCACTCCTGAAGAACAAGTGCAGCAGCTACTTTTCTCTAATCCGCCTCAGGGTGAGTCCCCAAGAGATGCTGTCCTTCATGGATTGGTCCTTGGGACTACTCAGTGCGTTTCCCCCTTTCCACTGGTTCTCCTCTTCTTAAAGAAAGCCATCAGGTTGAAGAGCAAAGTGATCCTCATTGCCCCCTTCTGGCCTTGGCAAGTCTGGTTTCTCCTTCGTATGGCCTTATCTAATTCAACGTTCATGGACTTTGGACCCAGTTCTGGATCCTCTATCTCACCTTTAAGGACTAGTGCACCCCAGTTTTCAGAACCTCAAGCTTGCGGCTTGGTTCCTCCCATTCCATTGATCACCAGGCAGAAAACATTTCCATCTCCAGTTCAAAAAATTTTATTGGCTTCTCATAAAACTTCCACCAGGAAACTTTACCACAGTAAGGGGAAATGATTTTCATTTTGGGCGTACAGTGGTCTTAATCCTTTCTCAGCACCAATTGAGAAGATATTAAATTTCTAGATACACTTTTCACACAAGGAGACTCCGCTTCTACAGTTAAGGTTCAATTAGCTGTTATTGCAGATTTCCACAGTGGCTTTGATGATCATCCTGTAATCTCCCATAGATTGTGTAAAGTGTTTATGAAGGGAACCTTATGCTTGAAACCACCTTGTAAGGGTCCTCTAGATGTTCTTCATGTTTCACTGTTGCAGTAATCCAGTTTGGGTTAACCCTGCCAGGGTAGCCCTCGGCCGGCCCAAATACCAGAGGCTTAGTATTTCTGCGTCGGTTGCTGTCACTCCAGGACTGATGTCAGGTCGTCAGTAGTATAAAGTAAGGCAGCTGACACCATTACATCAGTTTTTCTTGCCGAGGAGTCTGAAGCAGAAGCAGTTTGCATGAGTGCCAGTCGGCCGCTACCTGAGTTTTCGTTTCCGAATTGAAACTGAAGTCTTCTAAAGCTAAGTACTCCTTGGGGATAATTTTTTCTTGCTCTAACCGATGTCAGAAAAAGTTAACAATTGTCTCGCCTGTGGAAAGCAAATACCGCACAGAAACTTCCATTCTTACTGCGTTACCTGTTTAGGTCCAGACCACGACGTCCTCCGCTGTTGCTTTTGTGCTTTGTTCGACGCCAGAACTATACAACATCGGGCCCTTATTGTAGCTAGATATTTTTGCTCTCAGTCCTCGAATTCCGAAATGGCTTCGGTAAGCCATCCGACTACCGATCTTCCGAAAAAACATAAGGATAAAGACAGAGATAGACAGCACAGGTCCAAAACTGCCGACGTCGCTTCCGTTAAGCTAGTTGTCAGTTCTCCGGTCCTCAGTCAGGTGCTTTTGCAGCCCCTGAAGCCCTCTTCTGTGTATTCGCAGGAAGCTACCAAGACCCTTTCAGAGTCTGGTATGCCACGAGACTCTTCTTCGACTAAGGATACTGTGGATGTCTCTACCTTGGATGGGTCCAGAGCCACTGAGCAGGCACTGGCTTTTGAGGAAGTACTTCACACTACCGGTACTCAACACAGACTGAAGACTTATTTCGCGTCTTCAGTTCTTTCTAAAACTACCGAATTTCTAAGGCCCAGGGTATGAACCTCACCCAAAAAAACTGACGACCCAAGCTCAGACCTCTGCTTTCTTCCTTCAGTCTCAAATGCTTAAAATGGCGGAAGACCTTATTATGCTTATTAGGGGAAGCCAGGCTACCCCTTCCGAAAGAAAAAGAGACTTGTCCCTAGTAGTTTTATCTGAACAGGAGTCTGATGACTCTGATGCATCTGAATATGAAGATATGCAACCCCTCTCTGCTTATGAGGATTTGATGCAGAGGAATCCATTCCTTCTGCCTCGCCACCCGAGGATTTTTCATTTGGGGAAATCCTACATACTTTAAGGGAGCATTTCCAATGGGAATGTCAGGGCTACCCTCAGTCAAAAAAAGAGAATTCTTAGGTCTACCGCACAGACCTTTGGCCATTCCTCCTGTCCTGGATGTTGTGGATGATGTTTTTATGGAATCCAGTCTGACTCCTGACACCCTTCCTCCTGCTCCCTGGAAACCTGACAGGTTTTGCAGAGTCCCTGACTCTCACAAATTTCTTTCCAAAAATCCTACTGATGACCCTGAGGTCATTTCTTAAGGACCTAAAGGAATCAAAGCAACTTCAGCTAAGAATCCCACCCCCTCAGATAGGGATTCCCGAGCATTAGACAGATGGGGTAAAAAAAGTATTCACTTCTGCTACTCTTGCTGTTAGAGCATTAAATTGTCAGTTCCACATGCTGAAATATCAGCAACATACAATGGAACTCCTCGAACAAAAAATATCTTCTTTTCCTCTTTTGCAGAAAATAAAGAATTACAAGAGTTAATGCATTCTGCAAGTCAGGTAACTCAGCACACCTTATAGTGTGGTTTTGACGCTCTGTAAGCATCTTGCAGGGCAGCAGTCACTGGTTCTGCCCTTAGAAGGCATGCTTGGCTTAAGGAACAGACCTTGCCAGACCATGTCAAATCCAAATTATTGGACATACGCTTGAACAAAGACAACTTATTTGGCACCAAAGCAGAAGAGGTCTTAAAAAAGATGGAAAAAAAAGCTAAATCTATGCAGACAGTTAAAGACTTCTTACAGGTCCAGCCACTGAGGATCAGTAGGCATTGCCCTTCCAAGCACTGGTCCTTTCCTGCCCCCTCCAGGCCAGCTCAACCCAGATCCAGTGGAAGCAGACCCCCCCCCCCCAAGACAGCCCCAGGGAATGCAGAGATCTGAGCAGTGGAGTTCCACCTCTTCAAAAACAGGGAGTGCAAATCCACCCCCTTATGGTAAGAACTCACAATGACTTTACACTTCCACCCCCTCCCTCTGCCTACCTGCTCTTGCTCTTAGGAGGAAAACTCTCCTTCCACGCAAGCAACCTGGGCCACCATTACCAACAACTACTGGGTCCTCAACATAGTGTCCCAGGGGTACAAATTTTATTTCCACACTCTACCAACCCCAAAAGGGTTCCCAGAACTTCCCCAAAACCAGTGGGCAGAGGCCAAAAAGCAAGTCCTTTCCCTGCTCTCTATGAAGGCAATAGAGCATGTTCCTGCCAAACAGGCCAAGGTTTCTACTCCAGACTCTTCCTGGAACCCAGAAAAGAGGTCACCTGGCACCCCATCCTCGATCTATCCATTCTAAACACCTTCCTGGTGATACCAAAATTCAAAATGCTCACCCTCCAGCAGCTTCTACCTATGCTGTCCAAGAATGCTTGGTTAGCCACACTAGACCTAAAAGAGGCCTACCTACGCATCCCAATCAGGGAATCATGCAGGAAATATCTAAGTTTCAGGGCAGGATCACTGCACTTTCAGTTCTCTACACTTCCCTTTGGCTTATCCGCTGCTCCCAAGGTTTTCACAAAATGTCTGGTCCCAGCTGTTACTTTTCGCAGACAAAGAAATATTCAAATTTACCCATACTTAGACAACTGCCTGATTCAGAGACAGTCAGGGAAAGCTGCTAAAGCACCTGACCTTTGTAAAGGACCTACTGACCTCCCTGGGGTACACTGTCCATGAAAAGCAATCCAAACTAGTACCCACCCAAAAAATTGTATTCTTGAGAGCAAGCGTGGACACAGCATCCCAGATGGCATTCCTTACACCAGAAAAACAAACCTACTTCACAGTGTACTACTCTCAACTAGCCACCAGACCCCAGTTATCCGCAAGGAAAATCCTGCAAGCTCTGGGGTTCATGGCTTCTTACATTCTACTCTTTCCGCATGCCAGACTGCATATGAGGAAACTACAATGGTACCTAAAAAGCCTTTGGTGTCAACATTCCCAAGACCTGGAAACTCTTATCCTAATGATACCTTGTTTAAGGAAGGATTTTCATTGGTGGGCAGCAGCATGCTACCACAACAAGGGATGACCCTTCTCACAACCCCATGCTGCCCAGACCTTCACCACAGACGCATCAGGCTATGCCTGGGGTGCACACCTGGATGGCAGGTGCGTTCAGGACCAATCAACCAAAAAGAAATGTTAGCTGTTCAGCACACTCTGACAGCTTTCAGACCCCTACTCTCCCTGGGGCCTCTACTGATCAAAACAGACAGCACCACTGTGATGTGGTATATCAACAAGCAGGGAGGGACTCACTCATACCCTCTGTGCAGGCTCGCCATGACTCTTTGGCACATGGCCTCAGCCATGCAACTACATCTGTAGCACAATTCCTGCCAGGCTCTCTAAGCTCTCTGGCAGACAACTTAAGCAGAAATCTTCTGGACCCACACGAGTGGCAGCTAGACCGAAGAACCTTCACCCTTGTAACCCAGAAATGGGACACTCCAAAGGTAGACCTCTTTCCTTCCCACTCCAACCATCAGCTCAGCAAATTCTGCACCAGGGAACCTCAGAGCAAGGCCTGGAAAGTGAACGCTCTATCCTTCCAATGGGTCAACTTCTCGGTCTATGCCTTTCCCCCTCTACCGCTAATTACAAGGGTACTGCTCAAAATAAGGGAGAAAAAAACAAGGACAGTCCTGATTGCCCCAGACTGGCCATGCCAGCACTGGTACCCACTGCTGTGCAGCCTGTCACCCCTGCCACCATGGCATCTCCCTCAGATCCCAACACTCCTGACCCAGAGGAATGGAGAATTCATGGATCCCCAATTGAAGACCCTCAATCTGGCAGCCTGACTTATTCCCTGACCAATGCACAAGCTGCCAATCTAAGCAAACAAGATGTTAGTGTTTCACTGTTGCAGTCATAACAAATGGGTTATCTGGCTCCCAGTAGCCCTCAGTCGGCCAGAATACCAAAGGTGAGTAAAAATGCCGTTGGTTGCTGTCGGTTGTATAGGACGTCAGGGCATCTGATACAAAAGGAGGCAGCCGATTGTCACTTCCTCAGTCTTCCTTGCCACGGAGCCCGAAGCAGAAGCTTTTCATGCACGAGTGCCGGTCGGCAGTTTACCTTTCTTGGTTTCCGACTACAAGAGTTGAAGTCTACTACAGCTAAGTATCCCATTGAGGATCCTCTTTTCTTGCCTTAACGAATGTCAGAAAAAGTTAATAATTGCCTTGCCTGTGGAAAGTGGATTCCCCGTAGAGATTTTCATTCCTGTTGCATTATTTTAGTCCTTGACCATGACATTCCCAAGTGTGATCTCTGTGCCTCCTTTAATCCGCGTTCTATCCGTCATTGGGCTAAGATTCTGGCTAGGCATTTTGGAGTTTGGCCTAAGTTCATTGGTACGGCGTCTGCCAGTCTTCAGGCTTCGGATGTTCCGAAGAAACGTAAGGATAAGGACCTCGACAGGCCTCAGAGAGCTAAGTCCTCGGATGAAGTTAAGTTGGTCGTCAGTCAGGCGGTAGCCAGTGAGACGCCTTTGCAGTCCCTGCAGTTCGCCGATGTACAACTGCAGGCCTTGATTGAGTCCGAGTCCCTTAGGCCTTCGGCCTCCGTTTTGCCTTCCAACCTGTCGCCGGTCGCCTCTTCTGCTGGAGCCGGAGCTGCTAAGCTGACTCCAGTGTCTGAGGCCTCCGTTTTGCGTTCTGACAGCAAACTTCATCCTTCAACCTCTGCTGCAACTTCGGTGGTTGCCAGGCCTCCTGAGTCCTTCAGGCTTGCAGGTAAATCTTCCATTCGTAAGCCTGTGAAAAGGCAGACTCCAGCTTCTTCTCGTTCCCCTCAATCCCAGATGGTTAAAATGGCTAATGATTTGTTGACTCTCTTACTAGGGGTTCTCAGCCTCCTCCTTCTAAAAGGAGTAGGGATGTTTCTCCTGAGGTTTTGTCCTGCTCAAGTTCTGATTCTTCCAGCATTTCTGCTGATGAAGAGGAATTTTCTCATGCTTTTTCTCCTTTTGAGGATTCAGATGCAGAGGAGTCCATCCCTTCGGCCTCTTCTCCAGAGGATTTCTCTCTTGGTGATACTTTAAATACCCTCAGAGAACATTTTAAATGGAAAGTCAGGACTATCCCCAATCTAAGAAACTGATTAGGGAGTTACTGGATTTACCTCAGCATAAGCCTCTTGCTATTCCCCCCCCTGTGTTGAAGTTGTTGATGATGTTTTTCCTGGGAAATTCCTTCACTCCAAATTCTGTTCCTCTTTCTCCCAGGAAACATGACAGGTACTACAGAGTCCCTGATTCTCATATGTTTCTTTTCAGGAATCCGTTTGCTGATCCAGAGGTTAATTCTCAGGGCCCTAAAGGAGTTAAGGCCACTGTTACTAGGAATCCTGTTCTCTCTGACAGGGAGTCTAGGAACCTAGATAGGTGGGGCAAGAGGGTTTATACCTCTGCCATCCTAGCTATTAGGGCTACCAATTGTCTATTTCATATGCTGAAGTACCAGCAGCACAACTTAGAGGCTATTAAGTCTAGGATAGCAAGTGTACCTCTTTTGGCAGAGAGTAAAGACATGCAGAATTTACTGAATTCCGCCAGTCTGATCAATAAGCATTCTTTGCATTGTAGTTTTGACATCCTTGAGGCCTCCAACAGGGCTACGGCTACTGGATCTGTTATTAGAAGGCACGCTTGGCTCAGAGAACAGCCTCTTCCAGTACCTGTCAAGGCTAAGCTTTTGGATGTACCTTTGCATAAAGACCGTCTTTTTGGCAGCAATGCAGAGGAGGTACTAAAGAAGATGGAGGTTAAGGCCAAGTCCATGCAAACTGTTAAGGATTTTCTGCAAGTTCAACCCCCTTGCTTTAGCAGGAATTACCCTTCCAAGAGTTGGACCTTTCCTGATACCAGCAGACAGAACCGGTCTAGGACTAGAGGTTACAAATCTTCTAGGGGGCAGGGCGTTGGCCAGCTTCCACTTCTAAAGGGGGAAGCGCCAAGCCTGCATCTCAATCAAAACACTATCAGTGATGTTTTACAAGTTCTGCCTGTTCTTGCTTGCCGGAGAGTCCTTTAGGGGGAAGGTTGCAGATCTCTGGGCCACTATCACAGACGCCAAATAGGTGCTCAGAACGGTGTCCCTAGGGCACAAGTTTTCTTTCTGCACCTTTCCAGCTCCCAAGGGATTCCCAGACGTTCCTCCAAACCAAAGGGGCAGAAGTAGAAAAACAAATTTTGTCTCTGTCTCATCTAGGAGCAGTAGAATCAGTTCCTGCTCAGCAGGTAGGCCAGGGTTTTTAGTCCAGGCTTTTCCTAGTTCCAAAAAAAGAAGGCACCTGGTGTCCTATCCTGGATCTTTCCATTCTGAACTCTTTTCTAGTAATTCCAAAGTTCGGAATTCTCACTCTGCATCAGTTGCTACCACTGTTAGAAAATGATTCCAGGCTGGTAACCTTGGATCTCAAAGAGGCTTATCTGCACATTCCTATCAGGGAAAGTTGCAGGCAGTACCTTCGTTTCAGAGTGGGCGAGCAATATTAACAATTCTTTGCGCTGCCCTTTGGCTTTTCTACTGCTCCCAGAGTCTTCAGAGTGCTTGACCCCAGTCATGGCTTTTTGCAGGCAGAAGAAAATTCAGATTTACCGATACTTGGACGACTGACTGATTCAAGCAAGTTCTCAGGAACAGCTATTAAAGGATCTGGAATTCGTAAAGACTCTTCTTTCTTCCCTGGGTTACTCTCTGTGTGGAAAAATCAAAAATGGTACCATTCAAGGAGATAACATTCCTGGGAGCGAGTCTAAACACAGCCACCCAGATGATGCATCTCACCCAGAAGAAGCAGACAACTCTTTCAGTTTACTTAAAGGACTTGGCAAGCCTGTCCCAGCTCCCTGCAAGGAAATACCTGCAAGCTTTGGGATTCGTGGCATCTTGTATTCTCATGATTCCATATGCAAGACCGCATATGAGGAAATTGCAGTGGTACCTCAAGAACATTTGGTGTCAACACACAGAAAACCTGGATATGATGATTCCTCTGCTTCCATCTCTGCAGGTGGAGTTTCTGTGGTGGGCAACAGCCTGTCTACAAAACAAAGGCATGCCTTTTCGGACACCTCATGCCACTCAAGTTCTGACTACAGACGCATTGGACTACGCCTGGGGAACACACCTGGATGGCAGATGCATACAGCAGATGCACCTGCACATAAATCTGAAAGAGTTGATTGCAGTTCAGCATGCCTTACTAGCTTTCAAGCATCTTCTTTCTCCAGGGGCCCTGCTTGTCAGGGCAGACAACACCACAGTCATGTGGTACATCAGCAAGTGGGGAGGGACTCATTCTTACCCCCTGTGCAGGCAAACCATGAATCTTTGGTCCATGACAGCATCCCTGGACCTGCATCTCTTAGCTCAGTTTCTTCCACGAAGGCTCACTGTTTTGGCAGACCAGTTGAGCAGGCAAACCCTAGATCCTCACGAGTGGCAGCTGAACAGAGCAGTCTTTTACAGCATCATTCAACGTTGGGGCACTCCTCAGGTGGATCTTTTCTCCTCCCCAGACAGCCATCTGCTACCTCTCTTTTGCACCAGACAGCAGCACAACAGAGCCTGGAAAGTGGATGCTCCATCCTTCCCTTGGATGTTGCTATCAGTGTGCACAACAGAGCCTGGAAAGTGGATGCTCTGTCCTTCCCTTGGATGTTGCTATCAGTGTACACCTTCCCTCCTCTTCCTCTTCTTCCCAGAGTATTAGTGAAGATCAGGGACGAACATCCAAGGACTATTCTCATAGCTCCGGACTGGCCCAGACAGCATTGGTATCCGCTGCTTTGCAGTCTCTCCCATCTTCTTCCTTGGCATCTTCCTCTGAAGCCAGATCTTTTGGTTCAGGAAAGGGGAAACATTCTACATCCTCATCTTCAGTCCCTCCATTTGGCAGCATGGCTCATTGTATGACTCCTTCCCATTCTTCCTCCCTTTCCCAACAGGTGATTGACATGCTGAGGGAGGCCAGGAGGCCCAGCACTAGGAAATCCTATGCTGGCAAATGGGAAAGGTTCTCTCACTGGATGCAGGCTAAGAGGGGAGTATGCTTCTCAACCTACCCTTCCTCTAATCCTGGAAATACCTGGCTGATTTGCTTCAGGGTGGTCTTTCTTTTTCCTCTGTCAAGATCTGTGCTTCAGCCATCTCTGCTCATTGTTCTCTTGAACAGCCCATTTTCTCTCATCCCCTGATGAAAATGTTTCTCAGAGGTGCTTGCAATTTAAAAACTCCCAGAAGAGCACCTACTTCAGCCTGGGATCTTAGTTTTGTTCTGGAGAAACTCTCTCTTCCTCCTTTTGAGCCAGCTGCTTCTACAGATTTAAAGTTTCTCTCTTGGAAGACCACCTTCCTCTTGGCTATAACTTCAACAAGGAGGGTTTCGGAGCTGCAAGCTTTGATGGCCGTGGAGCCTTTTCTTATTTTCCATGCAGATAGTCTCTCTGAGGACTAATCCCTCCTTTATGCCTAAGGTGGTTTCCAGCCTGACTCTTAATCAGTCCATGCACCTTCCTACCTTCTTTCCTAATCCTTGCACTAGAAGTGAAAGGATCCTACATTCTCTTGATGTGCACAGACAGCTCAGGTTTTACCTGGACAAGACTAAGGACCTTTGGAAATCAGCACAGTTATTGGTCAGTTTTGCCCCTGGAGCCCAGGGCAAGGCTATTTCTAAGCAAACCATTTCTAAATGGATTGCACATTGCATTACCTTCTATTGTTCCTTTCATGGCAAAGCTCCGCCTCAAGGGGTTAGGACTTGCTCTGCTACAGCGGCTTCCACTTCTGCAGCCTTTCTAAGGGGTGTCCCTACTAAAGACATTTTGGAAGCTGCCACATGGTCTTCTGTTCACACTTTCACAAAGCATTATAATTTGCCTCTGTTTTCCAGAGCCAGGGCAGGGCATTATCTCCAACCCTTGATGCTATTTGTTCCTCCCCCCCTTTTTTCTCTGGGCTTTGATAATCAGCCCATTTGTTAGGACTGCAACAGTGAAACACGATGAACATAGTACAGTTGTGTGCATTTAACATAACTGCAGATGTTCGAGTGTATTCACTGTTGCAGTCCTGGTTTCCCTCCCTCCTTCCCCCTTTTTGTGGTCCTCTCCTGTTCTCTTTTCCTGAGGTACAGGCTTAATTTATTTGTCAAATTTGTTTTTGGTTTAAGCCTTATTTTCTGGGGGCTCCTGACTGTTATGGCAAGAAAGACTGAGGAAGTGATGTCGGCTGCCTCCTTTTGTATCAGATGCCCTGACGTCCTTTGCAACCGGCATTTTTACTTACCTTTGGTATTCTTGCCGACCTGTAGGCTACCGGGAGCTGGATAACCCATTTGTTAGGACTGCAAGAGTGAATACATTTGAACATCTACATTTATGGTAAGTGTACACAACTGTACTTTCTAGATGTTATACGTGAGGCCAGACGCCCTATTACTATTAAGTCTTATGCTGACAAGTGGAAAAGGTTTTGCACCTGGATCCAGGATAAGGGAGCCGCAATGGCACAGCCCTCCCTATCTCTCATCCTGGATTACCTGGCTGACCTACTACACATGGGTCTATCCTTCTCTTCTATTAAAATTCATGCTCATTTCAGCATAGAGCCACCTCTTTTCTCCCACCCTCTCATCAAACAGTTCCTAAGAGGGGCTAACTACTTGAGGCCACACAGAAGAGCACCTACCCCAGCTTGGGACTCAAACTTTGTGTTGGAAAAGCTCACCCTGCCCCCCTTTGAACCAGCAGCTTCATCAGAGTGAAGTTTCTCTCTTGGAAGACAGCCTTGCTTCTGGCCATCACTTCAGCTAGAAGAGTTTCCGAGCTACAAGCATTAGTGGCTGTAGAGCCCTTCATCATTTTCCATGCTGACAGGGTTTCCCTCAGAACTAACCCATCCTTCATGCCAAAAGTGGTGTCCAGTGTGGCTCTCAACCAATCCATTCATTTGCCCATCTTTTTCCCTAATCCACAAAACAAGGAGGAAAGGATTTTGCACACTATAGATGTGCACTGACAGCTCAGATTCTACCTAGACAGGACTAAATCATTTAGAAAGACTGATCAATTGTTAGTCAGCTTTGCTGTAGGAGCCATATCCAAAAAAAAATTTCCAAATGGATAGCACACTGCATCCATTTCTGCTACAAGCAGCATGGGAAACCTCCTCAAAAGGGGGTCAGGACACATTCTACCAGAGCAACCTCCACCTCTGCAGCTTTCCTCAGAGGGGTCTCCACCAGGGACATCCTGAAGGCTGCAACATGGACATCTGTTCATACCTTCACCAAGCATTACCACCTGCCTGTCTTCTCCAAATCCAGGGCAGGCTTTGCCACCACAGTCTTGCAGGGCATCCTAGCCAGCCCCTAGTTTCCTTGACTGCCTTCACCCTTTTCCTCAGCTTTGGGAATCAACCCAAATGTGATGACTGCAACAGTGGAACACGAAGAACATGTACAGTCGTGTACACTTACCATAAATGTAGATGTTCGAGTGTATTCACTGTTGCAGTCCTGGTTTCCCTCCCTCCATCCCCTCTTCTTTCTTCTCTTTCCTTACAAGGGACATATTGGTATTTACTTTCTACTGGTGGGGTTCTTCCACCAGAACCTGGCTCCCACTTGGGGGCACCTGACAGGTTAGGGCACGAAGAACTCATGTAATGGCGTTGGCTGCCTTACTTTATACTACTGACAACCTGACATCCTGAAGCGACAACAACCAACGCAGAAATACTAAGCCTCTGGTATTCAGGCCGGCTGAGGGCAACCCTTGCAGGGATAACTCAAATGTAATGACTGCAACAGTGAATACACTCTAACATATTAATTTATGGTAAGTGTACACAACTGTACTTTCCTTGGGATCTGACTATGGTTCTGCAGTCTTTGATCCTCTCCCCCTTTGAACCTGCGGCTTCCTTTGATTTTCTTTCATGGAAGACAATTTTTCTGATAGCCATTACCGCCACCAGAAGAATTTCTAAAATACAAGCCCCATCTTCAAAACCTCCATATTTAATTTTTCATAAAGATCGTGGTTCTGTAAGAACCAACCCATCATTCCTACCAAAGGTAATCTCAAAAACGAATATTAATCATTCCATTGACTTGTTTTCTTCCCAAATTTCTCCAACAAAGGTAAATATTGCTTGCATTTGCTGGATGTTCACGGGCAATTACAGTTCTATCTCAGCAGAACTAAAGAATTTAGAAAGGCAGACAAATTATTTGTCTCTTTCTTCAGTCCTTCTCTGGGGAAATATCTTTCAAAAGTCACCTTATCAGAGTGGTTAAGAGACTGCATTACTTTCATCTATAAAATAAAGACTCTCCAATTACCAGCATGAGTGCAAGCACATTCTACTAGGGCAATAGCCACGTCTGCTGTTTTCCATTCCAAGGCTTCCATGGATGAAATATGCGCAGCAGCAACCTGGGATACTCTGCGTACCTTTATTACTCATTACAAATTGGATCTGGTCTCCACGGGAAGAGCGTCCTTTGGCTGTATGGTTCTCAGGAATATCCTTCCATAAGGTTTGCCATGGTAGAAGGTAGTTGGAGACTTTGTCCCAAATGTCAAGGATAAATGAAGATTGACAACATCAGATAAAAAAGTTATGTACTTAACATTATGTTCCATCTGTGTTGTCGATCTTCAGTTTTCCTTAACACCTCACACTCCATCCCCGTGCTGCAGACAGTTTGGAGGATTGGATGCTTGTCCTGGTTAGTTTTATCAAGTATAAACTTGGACATAGTCTCCATGTCTGTATAGCTGTTCTTATGTTTTACTGTGTAGTTACAAACTTGATCTGAGGTAATCTGGAGAGTGGTGTTCTGCATAGAGACTTGGCTCGAGAGCTTTTGGCTTGTGCAAGCTGTTATAACGGCTGAGCCAGTTCTGAGAATTGGAACGGAGTCCCAAATGTCAAGGATAAATAAAGATATACAGCACAGATGGAAAGTTACGGCAAGTACACAACTTCTTTTTTACTTGCAACTCGCTCAACACATCAGCCAATACCACCTTCTCGCTAAAAAAACAATATTGCATTTGAACTGGTAGCATTATACTCAGAGCCATCTGGACATTCAGCAACAACATTCTTCATGGAATGGACTAAGGCTTATTTACTTGAGACATTTTTATTGACCACACCAGAGCTTTTGATCTTATTGATCACTGTTTCTTCATATTTTACTGAAGTAGGAGTCTGTGATGACACACTGCCTTGGTTCAGAAACTACCTGTCTAGTGAGTTTCAATTTGTCAACCTCTCCTTCAGTCTCTCTGCAGAAAAGTATTTTCAAGGATCTGTTTCGTTGTTTCTCCTTTATCTACGTTAACAAACTCACTTTTGATACAACCCTTCTTTAGCTCTTGTTTTATGCTAATGACCTGGTCTTATTCTGCTCCAACCACTGTCTGTCTAGTCTTCTGAATTCAAACGTCAAGCTGATTTTCATGCCTTTGTTCACTGGGTCAGTGATTAAACAATTACTGCTAACCCCCCCAAATCAAAAACGATGATTTTTGGTACTAGACAGGTGCTCACTTCTGTCCAAATCCTTTATTATCCCAGTAACGCTATTGAAAATGTTGCTTCATTAAAGTACATAGGGATTTGGGTAGACCCCTTTGCAAATTTCCATCTCCACCTGGAGTACACACACACAAAAATCAACTCTCTTGTTTTGCACCTAGTAGGATCTCCCCTTTTGTATGTAGACCCTGTTGGATTACCCATAGGTAAAGGTATTTTACTGGCTTAGGTGGAATATGGTCTCCCTCTGATTGCTGCAGCGTGGAAAAAAAAATCCTCCATTTAATCCATTTCAAATGGCATGTGTTGGTTAATTACCGTCTGTCTCCAAGAAATGAACACCTCTGTGAAGCCATTGAAAAAGCTAACTACATCTGAAACAAACCGCTGACTTTCTTCTTGCTTCTTCACTATTTAACTTAAAAAGAACGAGACCTTCCTCCCTAGACTCAAAACTACTCAGCGATGCACTTACCTACACCCTTGGAAATCTTAGCCACTCAGGTCTTTTCTTCCCAATCCACTAAACTAGGTTTCACTGCACAGACCATGCTTTCTTATTCCTTGGTCCCAAATTGTCGGAATCTCTTAAACTTCTTTTCTTAAAGAACATTCCTCTTTTTTCCCCTATTTTCCGATCAGAATTAAAAGAACATTATAAGACATTATTCCAAGAAGCAACTGCTTTTCCTGCTGTCATATAACTTCACCTGTTCTTGTCCTCTTTCCCTCTACATACCTTGTTCTGACTCAGCTTTTCATGGCGATTCTTTCAGCATACCAGTGGAAATATGGACTCTGTATATAATGCATGTATTTATTGCGTTTTGTCAAACTAATCTGTGTATAACGTCATGTATTTATTGCCTTTATTCCCTCAAGCCAGCTCTGGTATTTTCATTGCATATATTACGTAAAAATGTATTTAATTGCATATGCTGTAGGTTTATACTGTATTTTGTCATTAACTCTGTATGTAATGTTATGCATCTATTGTGTTTTACCCTAAGATGAAACTGAAATCGGTTCAACAGGCTCAGTGCTCTACCCTGGTTATCAAATTAAAAATAAATAAAAATAAATGCTTAAATAAAAAATAAAAAAATCATAGTTGGTGCCATACTAAGAACCTTGAGTTATTTTATGGTCCATATGTCTCTGTTTCTAGAATATATGAGAGTTATCCTCTGGCCTTTCTTACTCTAATATCAAGATTGATTTTTTTGGCCATTTCTGCTTCTCTGCCCTCAGAATCTCCCCTTTATTTTGGTCCCCAAGTAATGTAGCTTTTGAAAGTGGTTTTATCCACCTAGAAAACGTGGCTTCTGTTTGGAATCTTTAGCTTTTTGCTTGAAAAGCTAACACTTGTTCCATTTGAATCAGTTTGTCAGGCTGATTGAGTTTCTTAACTTGGAAAACTGTTACTCAGCGCTCTAACTTGTGCAAGAATATCTGAATTATAGCTTCCTGTGGTGTCAACCCTGTATCATTTTCCACACTTGACAGGGCTTGAGAACAAATGTTTCTTTTATCCCTACGTTTGTTTGAGTTGACCTTGATCCACTCCATTAATCTGCATATGTTCTTTCTCGCGCCTACAACCAAAGTAGAAAGAATGTTGCACACACTGGATGTCCATAGGCAGCACAGAGGCTACTTGGACAGAACTAAATACATCAGCTGGACAGATCAGCTATTTGATTCCTGTGAAAGTAAGAACAACAACCAGTGTCAAAGCAGATAGTTTGAGGGGTTTGCTCATACTTCTTTTCTGCTATTCTCACCATAACAAGCCCTTTCCAGGCAGGTTTAGGGCTCACTTCTTTTGTGGCTTTTTGTAAAGGGGGGGGGGGGTGGACTCCAGAAGTTTTCTAGAATCAATAACTTGATCCTCTCCTACCTTTTACAGAGCATTGCAAAGTGGATTCCTTTTCCAGGTCCAGAACAAGCTTTGATAGAACCATTCTCCGTGGTCTCTTGCATTTTTTTAATTTCTTCCTTATCCCCATATAGTCCTAAGCTTTGGTAGTTTTCCCAAATATCTTGGGGTACTTTATCAGTGGTCTTGTGTTGACCATGGTATAGCTGTGTAAGTAAACTTACCATAGTAGATGTTCTAATTAGTTCACTGTTATAGTAACCGCCCCCTCTCCCCTCTTTTTTGATGTATTGCCAGGGTGAGGATGTTTATGTCCTTGTTTATATAGTTACTTATGTCTTGTACTGGATTTTCCTTCCCTAACATTTTTCTTTTAGGGCTGTAGTTTCCCTACTTAAAGCAGTAAAGTTCTGAAGCTTTTGGCACCCTAGCTGCTCCTTTTTCTGGGGTTTTTCTTCTGCCCCTAACAGTTAAGGCTCATGGAATTGTGCCCCAAAGCTTTGAACGCTGGCTAGTGGGCATACCCTTGACCGGATATAACCCAAATAGCTTGGGCTACTGCAACAGTGGTCTATTAGAGCACCTGGTATTATAGTAAATTTACTTGCACAACTGCTTTTTTGCTGGACCTCCCTTCCAGCTTGTTCTTTATGTTCTCAAGTTCCTTCTGTTCAACTAAGTAACTTTCACTAGCCCATGATAATCTGCTTTTCACTATAGGTAGATATTGCTCACTGCTTTCTTACTATTTTAAGACATCATAGAGAAAGGAATCATTTAAAAAAAAAATCACAAGTGATTGAGAACACAATACCCTCCCAGGGAGATTGAGTTTTTTTATAGCTAGTAACTCAAGTGTGTCATAATGAAGAAAGAAATGTTTCGATACTGTGTACAGTGATGTACTAAAAACAGTAATCCCACAGTGTCCAGGTAATCTAAGAACTACAATAAACTATAACTTCATTACATTGGTCACATATTGGGAACAATTCTCACCTGCTTTTGGCAGCATAATTAGTTTCGTCATGTATTCTAACAGTGCATGCTGCCTAGACTAAAGCTCCTTTGTGACTGCTGTGAATTACTGTGTTCATTTCCTGCAGCGACATTATGGTTCTACCTGCATCAAGCTGAAAAGATTGTACTGCTCTTGCTCCTTCCGTTCTTCCTTCATCGTCCTGTCCATCACATGTAGACATTGACATAAATCTCAAGGCTACTATTGCTTTGTCTAGGCTCCCTGTTCAAGACCTTTTTCACTCCCATTTGAACCTCTCCCAAAATTCATCTCCCTCGATGCTCTGTGTAAAGTCCCACTTTACTGTGCCATATGCTTTTTAAATGTCATGGGATATTCATCTCCATCCCATCTGTCATTTGACAGTTATCCAGTGTGTAAAATTTATTCCTTCACAGTACAGTGCATGTGGTCACTTAATCCATCCCGACTCCAGGGCTGAGGGAGCTTTGCCAGAAGGCCTAATTCTTAAACATTTTCATGGAGAATGTTGTTTTCGTGCAATGTAAGCAAGTTTAACACGAAGATCCTTGCTGTGAATTAACGGCAATTACACAATGACTGGCCATTAATATTTAAAAATGAGCACGCTGATTGGCCAGCCCAACCAGCGTGGCCATTGTAAATCCAAGAATATACTGACAGGAAAAAGATCCGGTCGCCCGGACTTTTTCCGTTAGTATATCTCCTGACTTTTTTTTTTGCTCTGCAGTGGTAGAAGTGGAGAAAGGAAGATCTCCTTTGCTTTTTTTTTTAAACCTCTCTCGCTATGTTATACAAGATGAAGAACTTGTACAACATAGCGAGATATCTTAAAAAAAAAAAAAAAAGCAATGGAGATCTTCTTTTCTCCATTGCTACCTCTGCACAGCACTGATGTACTGCATAAGTGTACACAAGTCCCTCATGCATGCGCAGTACATCAGAAATGCCCCAGGATACCGGAAAACTGCAGAAGGGCAACACGGAAGCATTATACAATGACATTATTTCAGAAAAGTAGTGTTTTTTTTCTTAAATAATGTCATTGTATAATAGCAATAACCCACGGCTGGGTGTGGGCAATGCTGGATTTGCTCACACCCAGCCATGGGTTATTGCTTAATTAAATAGCATGCCTGCCCTGTGCTTGAAAGTGGCTGTGACATTACCCCCAAAGGTAGTAGTGCTGTCACTTGAAGGACAACTTAGGAAGTGGGCCACTGTCCTTTCTTTTGACCAATAGATTTCACTGTTCATGCCAGTTAGTTAAGCTCCCATATTTCCTGGTCTCTGTATTCAGTATATAAAAGAAAACTGATTCTACTTTTTGCCTCCTTGTTAATTGCTCTGTATCAGCTATAAACTGACTGCCCTTTATAAAAACTGTCATTAGGATGCGTGGGTCACTGTGATAGAATGTACTGCTAAAGCTCTCTCCACTTTGGTCTCCACTTACACTCTGTCACAATCTTCCTTCACAGTGCAGGTACACCTTACCCCAGAAAAAACAAATTTTGTATCAGTACCACTACACAAGACATCTGATACTCATCACACACACACACACACACACACACACACACACACACACACACACACACACACACACACACTACTACGATACACAAATACTCTGAATGTAATCTAAAAACACCCACAGTCGCCCACACACAGAAAAACATCCATAACCTAGCCATTCATCTAATTCTAACCCAAACACACTTGCACATACATTACCACTTCTACTGCATACTCACCTGTGGCACATGAAATACATTCTCTTAACCTGTCATTCACACTTATTACATTCTGTCGACCAAAGCAGTCTTCAAATCTAGTAAAACTCTCTCTAGTGTGTGTGTGATTGTTTTGGGTGTGTGTATGTGTGAGAGAGATTGAGATTGTTTTGTGTGTGTGTGTGTGAGATTGTTTTGTGTGTGTGTGTGTGAGATTGTTTTGTGTGTGTAAGATTGAGATTTTATGTGTGTGACATTGTTTTGTGTGTGTGTGAGATTGTTTTGTGTGTGTAAGATTGAGATGTTATGTGTGTGTGTGTGTGTGTGTGACATTGTTTTGTGTGTGTGACATTGTTTTGTGTGTGTGTGTGTGACATTGTTTTGTGTGTGTGACATTGTTTTGTGGGTGTGTGTGTGACATTATTTTGTGGGTGTGTGTGTGACATTGTTTTGTGGGTGTGTGTGAGAGACTTTGTGGGTGTGAGATTGTTGTATGTGTGTATGTGAGATTGTTTTGTGCGTCTGTGAGAGTGTTTTGCATGTATGTGTGTGTGAGTTTTTGTGTGTTTGGCAGAGATTGTTTTTTGTGTGTGTGTTTTGTGTGTGATTGTATTGTGGGTGTATGTGTGCGTGCTTGTATTGTGGGTGTATGTGCGTGTGTGTGAGATTGTTGTGTGTGTAAGATTGTTTTGTGTGTGGGTCTGTCTGTGTGTGATTGTTTTGTGTGTGTGTGAGTGTATGTGAGATTGTTTTGTGGTTGTGTGATTGTTTTGTGGGTGTGTGTATGTGAGATTGTGATTGTTTTGTGTGTGTGTGTGATTGTTTTGTATGTGAGATTGTTTTGTGAGTGTGTGTGTGTGATTGTTTTGTGTGTGAGATTGTATTGAGTGTGTGTGTGTGAGATTGTATTGAGTGTGTGTGTGTTTGAGATTTTGTGTGTATGTGAGATTGTGTGTGTGTGTGATTGTGTTGTGTGTGTGTGTGTGTGTGTGTGTGTGTGTGTGTGTGTGTGTGTGTGTGATTGAGATTGTTTTGTGGGTGTGTGTGTGTGTGTGTGAGATTGAGATTGTTTTGTGGGTGTGTGTGTGTGGGATTGAGATTGTTTTGTGGGTGTGTGTGTGGGATTGAGATTGTTTTGTGAGTGTGTGTGTTTTTTGTGCGTGTGTGATTTTGTATGTGAGATTATTATGCGTGTGTGTGTGTGTGTGTGTGTGTGTGTGTGTATATATATATATATATATATATATATATATATATATATATATATATATATATAAAATATATGTATGCAGCTGTGTGTGTTTGTGATTGTTTTGTGTGTGTGATTGTGTGTGTGTGTGTGTGTGTGTGTGTGTGTGTGTATATATATATATATATATATATATATATATACACACACACACACATATATATATATATATATATATACATACATGTATTTGTGTGTGTGTATAGATATAAATATATATATATATATATATATATATATATATATATATATATATATATATATATATATATATATATAGCGAGAGAGAGAGATGGGTCCCCTTCAAACGGTCGACATTTCAAAATGTCGACATTCATATGGCCGAGACCATATGATCGACATTTGAAATGTCGACCATGGGGAATTGGCATCACACTTCAGTGCGGAATGGAAAGAGTTTCACTTCCGCACTGTAGTGCAATCTCGGAGTTGGTATATTTAGTAAAGGGGGGCACCACCCCCCACAAATTTTCAATATATATTAAGTTCAGAAAAGAGTAATTTATTGGAATTGCAAGTATCCATATATATAGTTCAAAATATTTAAAATAGTTGGGGGGCTATGCCCCCCACACCCCCTCTTACTATATATACTAACTCCAGGGTCCCACAACAGTGGGGAAAAGGCCATATATAACTTTCAGTGCAATGTGTTCCAGTGAATTGTGTTTTCAGTGAATTGTGCACAGTCAAATGTGTTTCAGTGAAATGTGCTTTCAGTGAATAGTCCTAGACCCCCAATTTTTTAGGGCGGTTGCCTTTTCTGGTGTCTTTTTCAGTGTTTGGATTCCAGCTCCTTTCTTGAAGCTGCTTGGTCCTCCCAGGGCAGGCTTTGCCATGACTATCCTACATGGGTTTGTTGAGGGCTCTTCTGTGCCTTCCTCCTCCCAAGCTTTCTCTTAAGCTCTTGTACTTTCCTTTAGGTGAAGAATACTGCAACAGTGATATGGTAGGACATAATACAGTTGTGTAAAATCTTACCATAACTTTAGACATATTCCTTTTCACTATTGCATTATTCAGTCCTTCTCTCTTCTGTTGTGTTTGCTTGGGGTATGGGGTTTGCACTTGCGGCTCCACATGGTGTAGTCTTATATGTGTTTGCTGTTGCTTTTGGTGAGTGCTTTAGAGACTGCTGAAGATAAGTGTTGCCATTAGGAAGTTTTTGAGGTTTGCAAGGCGAAAGGCCGAGTTACCAGAGTAAAGTTTTAAAGTCCTGTGGTCTGTGTGGCAAAGCTTTCCTTTGTGGTGTCTTTTTACTTTTCTTTTGGTGTTTTTGCAATAAGTCTTTGAGGTTTGGAAAGATTGCTTTTCAGTGCAGCAGCATAGGTTGGTGTGTGTGTGTGTGTGTGTGTGTGTGTGTGTGTGTGTGTGTGTGTGTGTGTGTGTGTGTGTATGTCTTGGACACTGTTGGATATTATGTGTGTGTGTGTGTGTGTTCTTGACAACCTTGTTATCATGTGAGATATTTGACTCCAGTGAAATTGTGTGTGTGCATGTTTTGCATACTGTTTTTCTTTAAGGATTAAATGTTTGTCTCTGAATGTTAGACAATTGCTGCATTATCTCAATATGTCCAATCTACCAACCTGGCTATGGAGACATTTGGAAATTGCATATCCATGTTGTTCAGACCCATTTTTTTTTTTTTTTTTGGGGGGGGGGGGGACTATTGTAGGTCGAGGAGTGGGTTATTCAGAGGACTCCTTGGGTGATATCTGGAGTTTAGCCCAACACTAAGTTAGATTGTGCTAAGATTTGATAGAAATGCTGTTTAATGTGCTGGAGGCAATTTGTAGCAAGAGAGATTTACTCAAGTGCAGTACTGGTTTGCTAGGAGGGCACTTATTATTTATTTATTTATGTATTTACATTTGTTGACCAGGAGAGTCCGACTGGACACAGGTCCGTTTTCAGCAGAGGCCTGGGGAGAAAAGCTCCTCATTAAGTATTATACAGTTAAAAAACATAGCATTTAAATATAGACATTAGTCCAGTTAAGGACGTAAGACAAGAAGAAAGCAGATGTAAAACAGCTGTAGAACATAGTACAATTTTAAAATATGGTGACATATACTAAGCATGGTTACAAATGTAGTTGAGATTCATCAGTGAACAATTGATGCAATCTGTTTTTGAGGTACGTAACAGCCATTAGCAGTTGTTGCTACAAGAAGTTAGTATTATGTGGTAGGTAGCTGGGAACATGAGTAGCCAAGCTTGCGAAGAGTAGGTTGTTGATAGGGGGCTGAGAGAGGTAGTGGGTGGGGGGAGTGGATGGTATTAGAGGGGGGGTTGCAAGGGCATATCTGGCAAGTTTTGAAGTGTGATTTTTAGTAAGGATTTAAAGTGGGTCAAGAAGTTATAGAGGTAATTGAAGATGGGAGAGAGTTCCAGAGTTTGTCTATAATGCAGGAGAATAATGCTTCTCCAGCACAGTTAATGGCTCTTGTGACCTGTAGGAGGTTTTTGTGGCTGGATCTTAGTGGTCTCGTGGTTATGTAGGGTTGGAGTAGATTCTGGATGGATGGAACTTTTAGTGGTTGGTTTATTAGTTTGTGGGCGAGTTTGAGTTGGTACCATTGAAGGAGGTGGGGGAGCTCTAGCCGGCCCAGTTCTGCTAGTGAGAGACAGTGTTGAGTACGGTAGGAAGCCCCTGTGGCAAATTTGGCGATTTTGTTGTAGCAGGTTTCGAGCTTATTTAGATTGCATTGTCTAAGGTTAGTAAATATTGGAGAGGTGTAGAGTAGGGTAGAGATGAGAATTTGCTACCGAAATTTTAGCTACTTTGGTAAGTAGTTGCTGATTTCTATATAATGCCCCTAGTTTTTTTGTGCACTTTTTTAATGGTCATGGAAATGTGAATGTCAAAGTTTGTTGTCTATTTCTTCTCCTAGTAATTTGGTGTTTTCTGTAGGATGGATGGTGGTGGTGTCTTTTGCTGTGATGTTAAAGTGAGAGCTGTCTAGGGAAAGTTTGGTGGGTTGGAAGATTAGTAATTTTGTTTTGTTTGGGTTGAGTGTTAGTTGGGCATCGGATAACCAAGTTTCAGTAGAAGAAAATGCTTCCTGTGTGACTTTTTGCAGTTGTGGTAGGGAGTGGGCTGTGCAGATGATGGTTGAGTCATCTGCGTATTGTATGAGTGTGCCATGTGTTGTGGCTGAGGCTAGATTATTGGTGAAAATAGAGAAGAGTAGGGGTCCCAGGATGGATCCTTGGGGAACTTCTATGGAGACTGGTAGTTGGGGGGATAGGTTGTCCTGCCAAACAACTGCTTATTTGCAGTCAGATAGGTAACTGAAACCAGTTGATGACTGTTTGAGAGAAGGATAGGTTATTGAGAAGAGAGATGAGTTGTTTGTGTGGGACCATATCGAAAGCTTTAGAGATGTCTAGGAAGGGAGCTGAGGAGAGATAACCTGCATTTTTATTTTGTAAGATAGTGTTAGAGAAAGAGAGTAAGGCGGTGGTGGTGCAACCGTGTTGTGTGTTGGAGAGGAGGTTGTTAGCAAGGAGGTGATCTGAGACTTGAGAATGAATGCATCTCTCTAGTATTTTGGAGAGTGGCGAGAGAATAGCTATGGGGCGGTAATTGGTTAGATCTGTGGAGGGGCCTCCTTTGTGTAGGGGAATTATGTGTGAGACTTTCCATAGTGTAGGAACATAACTTTCTGACAGAGATCTGTTAATCAAAAGTGATACGGGGTAGGCTAGAGCGTCAGCTGCAAGTTGAATGTATTCACCTGGGAGGTTGTCTGCTGCTAATCTGGTGATTTTAAGTTTAGTTAGTAGTTGTTTTATTTTGGAGGTAGGAACAGGAGAGAAAGAGAAGCTAGTTGGGAGATTGTTAGTTCTAGTTGATGGTGTTGGTTTGGGGAGGGGGGTTGTGTTGTCTAGCTAGTGATAGTACGCTTTGTGTGAAGTGATTGTTGAAAGAGGTAGCAATATTTTCGGAGGAGTGAGTTAAGTTAGGAGTGGGTGTACTTACTTTACCTGGGTGGAGGATGGAGTTTATTGAGGACCAGAATTGTTTTGGGTTATGTTGGGAGGAGGTAAGGACAGACTGTTAGTACTGGATTTTGTCCTGTTTTATAAGCTTTTTGGTTCTATTGCGTAGTTCTAGGAATTTTTGCCTAGTAGAGGGGGTTTTGGTTTTGCGCCAGTTGTCCCACGCTTTATCCTTGTTTTTCATTTCAGACTTTGTGTTTTTTTGTAGCCATGGGGATTGTTGGGCTCTAGTTCGGGAACGTCTTATGGAGCGTGGTAATTAAGGATGCTTAGGAATGTTTTATTAAAGTAGTCAACTGCGTCATCTAGTTTGAGGTATTTTAGAGGTTGCCAGTTACAGTCTTTTAGGGATGAGCTGAATGAGAGAGAGGGTTGAAGTTAGTTTTTTTGCGTATTTGACGGTAGATGATGAGTTTTGCTTTATAAAGGTGTTTTCTTAGTAAGAAGGTTGGGGAGTGATCACTGAGGCTGTCAGATAAGCAGCCTGCTATATATGACTGGGGGCTCTTATTGACTAGTATCCAATCAAGGGTAGTGTGTTTGTAGGAGTTATTTATCCTAGTAGGTGACTGGACTAGTTAGGTGAAGCCATGAAGATTTACATGATTGGTTGGGTGGTTGCTAGAGCAGGATTGCCAGTCAGTGTTGAAGTCTCGTAGAATTAAAGTTTCTTGGGGTAGGTGGTGGGTAGTCCAGCTGAGGAGGTTTTCAAGTGGGGGGGATGTTGTGGCCAGGTGGGAGGTAGCAACCTATCATGTTTAGGGTTTTATTTTGGTTTATTTTAAGGTTGGTATGTATTATTTCTTCCTTACCTGTTTGGGGAGCTGCTAACTTTAAGATCTGGATGTCTAGATGCTGCTTAAATATTATAGCTATACCACCTCCTTTTTTATTTAGTTGGTTTACTCTTAGTATATTGTAACCAGTAGGGAGGATTTGCTCATTAGTAATGTGTGGTTTTAACCATGTTTCTGTAAGGATCACTACATCAGGGGAGTAGAAGTCTATGGTGGCATGGAATTCATGCACCTTGTTGCATATACTTCCAATATTTAGGGTCATCAGAAGGAAGTCGGTTGGCTTTCTATTGGCTGTGATTTGGGAGATGTGGTTTGTAGTCTGATTATGAGGGGAGGGGTTGGAGATAGAGGGACCAGGATTAGTATGGATGTCTCCACTGTGTGCTAGGTTGGATATGGATGAGATTATTAGTTTTATCAATTTCTGTATATGCTTGCTTATAAGGGAAGTTTATTGATTGTGTTCTGTGGGCAATAGATATGGTGGTAGGGTTATGTGAGGTTATGGGGTTGTTTTTAGTTTAGGTATTGTGGTCTGTAGTCTATATAGAGGGTGTATTGGGAAGGTTGTTGACCTGATGAGAGAGTAGTAGTGTAGAGGTGGGATATGAGTGGTGGTGTGTGTGGTGGTACAGTGGTAGTGGTTGAGTGCAGGAATGGTGGAGGTTTGGTAAGATGTGATGTATGCAAGGAGTGTGCATGCAGTTTGTATAGGTATGGTGTGCTTGTACATATTAGCTGAGTAGGAGGGATAGTAGTGAGAAGTTGTAGGAGGAAGTATAGGTGTGATGATGTTATAGGTTGAAGGGTGGGATGGGTTACTGTTTGTAATAAAGGTAGGACCACTGGGGGTGGGGGGGGAATTGGGGGAAGGGAGGGAGGGAAGTGTAGCAGGCAACAGATGAAGGAAGACTTATCAGTAGGTTTATAGGTTAAAATGAAAAGGACTGGCCCTGATTAGGCTGCAGTTGTTCTTGTGGGGAGGAGGAGGATCAGAATAGACCAGAAAAGTGGTGGATAGCAATAGTATGATGAAAAGGGCTGGCCCTGATTTCACAGATATGCAAGTCTACAGAAACAATAAGAAAAGGCAGTAGGTACTCTGACTTGCTTGTTTTGCATACCTGTCTTATTGAAATAAAGTAAGCCAATTTTACCAAGGAGTTATGTGGAAATTAGGAAGACAAGAATTTATAAGAGAAAAGGTTTAGTAGAAGTAGATATGGAAAACAATGGATGGGCAAGTATTTAAATAGGTAACACAAGAGACAATAGCAATAAAAGAGGAGAGAGGGATGGAAGCCAAACGCACAGCCCTTTAAACATAAGAGAAAGGCAGAAGGATTGGTGATTAATTTTAAACTCGTGCTGGAGTTCTAGTCCTGTGTTTAGAATTGCAGAGACTTTTAGCTTAATGTGCAAGTTGGGGTTGGGGCACACCCAAAGAACGGAGGAAAAGCAGCATCAAGGTAAACGGGCACTGGAATACAACTTTAAGCAGGTATACACAGCTATAAATAATACACAAGCACAAATCCAGATGCAGAATTCACTACTGCAAACCTACCAGCACAGACTAAGGCACCAGACTACTGGAATACAACTTTAAGCAGGTATACACAGCTGTAAAAAGTACACAAGCACAAATCCTGATGCAGAATTCACTACTGCAAAACTACCAGCACAGACTAAGGCACCAGACTACTGGAATACAACTTTAAGCAGGTATACACAGCTATAAATAATACACAAGCACAAATCCTGATGCAGAATTCACTACGGCTAACCTACCAGCACAGACTAAGGCACCAGACTACTGGAATACAACTTTAAGCAGGTATACACAGCTATAAAAAGTACACGAGCACAAATCCTGATGCAGAATTCACTACTGCTAACCTACCAGCACAGACTAAGGCACCAGACTACTGGAATACAACTTTAAGCAGGTATACACAGCTATAAAAAGTACACAAGCACAAATCCTGATGCAGAATTCACTACTGCAAAACTACCAGCACAGACTAAGGCACCAGCAGGTATACACACCTATTAAAATTGTGCTCCTTCCTCAGTACTACAGAAAGATGTACTGTTTTACTTTTATTTTTTTGCTGCTTGCAGCTGACCACCAGGTACTACAACTGCCACTCCTCATCCACTGTGACTGTTGGTCCTGTCCTCCCCTGAACTTACCTGAACCCATACCTACGGCCAGTGAGGAGATTGAGGCTCCAGGTGCAGCATCACTTTGCTGCCAGGGAGTATTTTTTAATATTTCTATGCCCCAAATCTGTTCCATAAAGTTGCCCTTTAACATCCAGTAAGGGATGTGCAATGGAGATGTACTGGTGTATCATTCCTGAGTGTGTAGTGATTCAGCCAGTGCCCCCCATCAGTTCTCCCTTCCTTGTGTCCCCAGTCTGTGCTGTGGATCAGCCTCGAGGTGGGTGTGCACACCCTCACTCCAGGATGGACATGCCCATCCTTTGATGCCAGTCCCATACACCCAAGCCACTAATCAAACGTGGGTCACCTAGGCCATTGTTAGGGCCTTATTCCTGTATGCCACAGTGCTGGCATTTGGAGTATTTATGGAATGATGAGTTTAAATCTGATTAGTAAATATCTGAGCACAATGTGCAGGTGGATTATAAAACTTTAATAAGTGATTTGTCAATGCTAATATGTACATTGTGACTTCTAGGGGTGGGAAGTGCCACAATGCGTCTTCTCCCTTTTGTCCTATTTTGGACAATATTTTAATAAAAAGCTTTGTGAACTTGTTGTTAAAGCATAACCCAAATAATTTTGTGTGGAGTAAGAAACAGACGTCACCTTATGAATACTGTGTGGTGCATCTTTTATTTTTGTTCGATGCGTCTCTTGACATGCATGTTAGTGTGTCCATTAAACTGGACATTATTCTTCCGTGGTCACTGATGCTGCTTCAGTAAGATGTTGACTACTTGCTGTGATCATCAATGAGGCTCTGACTTGTCCTTGCCTTTGTTCACACTTTCACTAGACACTGGAACAGGCTGTTTACTATAAAGCTGCAAGGTTAAAGATACTATAAAGATATTAGCAGGAGTCAGCAAAAATGACAGTTGTAGGACAGCTGTATACATTTTATTATTATTTTATTTATTTATTTTACTATAACCTTAGATTGCTTTTTTCCCCTTATTTTCTGCTGCAGGTTCCCTCCATGCTTTCTCCCACTGTTATTCCTTACTTGTGAACTTTTAGTGCTGTTTTTCTATATATCTGAAAGTTCCTGCAGTGTGCGTTTTGAAATATGACCATTCCCGTTCTGAGTGCAGGAAGCCCTACTGTTTCTTGAAAACAGCTGTAAGCTTTCCACATTAGTCGTTGCCAGTTGATAAAACTTTTTTCCTGCAAAGCTCTTTAAAGGTTTGCTTCTTGATGCCTGACCAAAAACTCGTTACTAGTTAATGAGAAGTTGTCAGGGTCACTCTGCTGAACAGGCGCTTGCAGTCTGAGGAGACGGAGTTTTCTTTTATACTTTTGTGACTTCTGCCATCTAGTGGCTTCATGTTGTAAAATTAAGTACCATACAGTTAATTGCCTTTGGGGAGTCGAAACCCATGTGTAGTTATTTCCAGAAAGTTAAAGGACGTTCTTTGTTGTATCATGCCAAGAACCTTACTCAGCTGAACTTTTTGTTTCTTGTTTGCTGTGGTTCAACAGTGTTTGTTCATAAAAGAAAAAATTCTGTTTACTTACTGCATGCCCTGTTCATTTATTTTGCAGAGATGTACATCTTATTTCTGACCCCACATAGAAAACGTTATAAACATTGATTTGAAAACTGAGAGACACTGGCATTGTACACTTACACAGAGAAGGGAATTGTGTTTGGACTAATGTTTTGCTTGAAAAAATTCTGTAGCCAAAAAGTTTCAGTTGTAGACCTTGTGGATAGGTGTATAGTGAGTGCCAGTTCTATTGTCTTTTCATTCAGAATGTTTTATATCTTATTAGGCTCACCAAAGGGTCTGGAAATGTAAAACTACAAGTTGTATAGTTTGTTTAAAGAGGCATTCTTTACAAGTCTGCCAGCCTACTAGCTTTAACACTTTCTGCAGGTAACCACAGACTTTGCTTGATGTGGAAATTAATTTCTTGCCTGCAGTTTTTGTTACAGAATTATGACTTTAATAATGCAGGATTTTCCGTGCAAAATAGAGTTTTATAATCTGTGTTTTTAATTTTTTATAACAAAATAATGTATTTTCTCTTTTTTAGAATATTATTATTTCAAGTGGTGCAGAAAAGGTAAGGTGTTTCAGGTACTTTTGATTTGGTGACTACAGTTGAGTTATAAAAGGTGTAGTTGTCTCTGAAGCATGAAATGTTTTAACTAACTTGCTAGATGTTCACCTGTCGATGTGACAGTTGTTTGCAGCTGAAGCCTGTGTATTTGAGTGCGATGCATTCAGATGTTCAAAATGTCTGTAAATATACAGAACTTGGTGCAACCTTGCAGGTAGTATATTTACAGTTGGTGGGGTGTAGGCTGGTCTTCCACGTCAGGCAATGCAAGGGCATCTTGCCCCCTGCTTTTCACAAACACATATTGCAAAGATTTGCTGCTTATCATACATTTGCGCTGGAATAATCAGCATCGATTTAGTGAAACTTAATCGGTTTGCATTTGAATAATGACATTACAGTAGACTACCTCTTATCCGGTCTTGCTGGGACCAGACCTTGGGCTGGATAAACTAATGGCTGGTTAATCAGAAAAAGCATACAATATGGTATTTATAGGTTATAAATCAGCTAGAATAACAGGATTTGTGACAGTATGCTTTTTTCAAATAAATATGAAGTCTAAAACTCAAATGTCTGTCGTCATTTTGCCCAGAGGAGGCAGAAGTGTTGTTCTTCTCTGTCTTTTGCTATGACTGCGGCAGCAATTTGATGGCGTGTTAAACAGAAGGCTGGTTAGAGAGAGGCCAGATAAGAGGGAGTCTACTTTATTCTAAAAAAAGTATTGTGTATGTATGTTTGCTTATGTATGTACATGTAAATATGTGTGTGTGTATGTGTGTGTGTGTGTGTGTGTGTGTGTGTGTGTGTGTGTATATAGATATATATATATATATATATATATATATATATATATATATATATATATATATATATATATATATATATATATATGTGTGTGTGTGTGTGTGTACTTTTGTGTATATACAAAATCAGTGTTATAGCAGGAAAGGGTATATGCCCTTTTCCCCCACTATTATGAAACCTTGGAGTTGATAATGAACAGGAGTCTGGGTTACAGGAGGGCTTGTCCCCATGCAAAAACTTTGGATGTGGTGTTGTCAGTCTTACCTTTATTCTCACTGATGGGGTCAGATCCATCTTGGCCTTTCCAGTAGCTTGAAGTCTTCAGCAAAGCTCGTGGGCCTCTTCCCTACCCAGAATGCAGTTCCCCTACTTCCTCAGATCTCGTTTGCCACGCTGCAAGAAAGTTCTTTATGCAAGCTTGGGGCTAAGTTTAATTACATTTTTTTCTTACATTCTCTTATTTTCTATAATTATTAGTTAATTGTAATTTTTGATAGTTTCTCTTCTTTTTAGTACCCTTTCTTAAGCTTAAGAGAGTCAGTACACACGCGTTTTACTTAGGTGTTCCCCTTCCCCCTTCGTCTTCCTTCTGGGATTTATTATAGTTGCAGTAAGTCTTTCCGTATTGGTACCATTTGTTTTAATTAGAGAATGGTCAACCAAAGTTTATTCAAGTCTTTTTAAGTTGGAGAACTTTCCCTTCCTTCCCAAAGTCCATTTAAGTTAGTAGAATACCCCCCCCTCTTTTCTTGGCCCTTGAAGTCCGTTTAAATTGTAGAACTTCCCTTCTTTATTATCTCTATTATTGTTGTTGTTCTGGTTGTTATTGGTGTTAATATAGTTTAATGTAGCTTAATAGTAAAGTTTTCCTGGATTAGCTAGCTTTTGTAGCTTAGTGCTTGCCTTAGGCTGCCTTCTAATATGTCCCGAAAGGAAGGTAAGCCTTTGGACTTTAAAAAATGAGAGAACTGCAACAAGAAGATGCCCCTGACTGATTCTCACCCCTTTTGTGTTTACTGTTTGGGGCCTCTTCATTTGCAAGAATCATGCTCCATTTGTCATGCCTTTAATTCAAGAGCATTATTAGAACATAAAAATAAGTTGATTTTGAAGGGGTTGATTAGAACCCCCTTCTCTAAGGCTATTTCTTCAGATCCCCCCTCTCCTAAATTTGACAAGTCTGAGAGGTCAGGGATCTTGTAATGTCATGCTCTGAAAACTTCAGAGCCGAGGACCAAGCAACCAAAGATCTCTGCTCCGACAGTACCTATGGAGCAGAAAGCTGCTACAGAGCCAGGCACCTCTTTGGATCGGTCCAAACTTTTGGATCCGAAGACTTCCACAGAGTCTGCTCCGAAGTCCCCACTGATATCTGAGTTTCTTTATCAGAGCCGATCTCCATCCATGGAGCCGATCACTGCTCAGCTTCCATCGCTTTTTCTTGCTAAATCCAGATCCCCAATGCTGTCTACAAGGCCTACCAAGAGCCTCTTGGATAAAGATGTGGACAGATTGGTGCAGAGGCTTCTTAAGACACCTGCTTTGGCCAAGCTTCTTTTGGTTCCGAACCCAAAGGATTCTGTTAAGACTCGCGATACCCCAGTGGTGCCTTCTCCTCCGAGCCGGAAGACTCTGATATCCAGCTAGTATCTGTATCGCATCTGAGGCCACCTTTTGGTTCTTCGGATCCAGTTTCCACCCCAAGTGTTTCCACCCAGTTAGAGCAAGAAACCTTTGGGAGTAGAAGCGTGCTGGTCAGGTCCTCAGAGCAGATTCGGGTCACTTCAGATCTGTCACGGTCTCTTGGGGCCTCTGCTCTAATAGGTTCGGCACCTACCTCTTCCTCGGAGCTTCCATTTCCTGTGCCAAGGTCTCTCTTGGGCCCGACATCCTTGTTGTCCGTTCCGTCCTTGTCTGTTGCAGTGAGTTCTTCGTAGGAGGGGTGGTCTGCTTCCCAGGTTATGAGGAGGGTAGTGATTGTTCCTCAGTCTCAGCTACAGTCTCCATTGGAGCATCCTCCCTCTACAGCACAGGTGTCTTTTCCTCTTCACCCCCGTCCACAGGATCTCAGGGATTCAAAGCCTCAGGATGTTCCCAAGGGGACTCCCCCCTCTTCTGAAACTTCTCCAGAACACCCCACTGAAGAAGTCCCTTGGAAGAGAACATGCAAGAGGAAGGATCTTGGCTCCCCGCAGTAGTCAGTCACTTCAGATACTGACCTCAATGAAGCAGAAGGATCCCCACAGTCGCCTCCTGATCCTGGAAATCCTGAAATGGAGAGGCAACTGGTAGTCCTCATCTCCTTCTAATGAGGAGTCTGTATACCTGAAGGCTTTTTGATCCTGCCCTTTAACGTCCTGGGTGATGCCACCTTCCGATGACCTTATCCAATTAATCTCTCAGAAGGCATGGAATACCCCAGATACCATAGATCTTACTCCTAGGAGGCCAAATAAATACATTACAGCCCCTACAGATCAAGCTTTCCTCACAAAGGTTGTAGCAGTTGATACCATGGTCATGGCGGTGGCCACGAAGAAACAACTCTCTGAAACTTGTTCCAATATCCATCCTCCTAATAAGGATTCTAGGACTATGGATAGATATGGGAAGCACATCTTTTCTTCAGTGGCTTTCACTTTGAGATCGCTGAATTATCTTACTCACTTCACCAGATTACAGAGACCTGTTGAAAGAGTTATCAGACTGTCTGCAAGGAGATGTGGCTGATGTGGCGGCAGATGAGATCAATGCACAGCTGGCTAACCTCACTTTAGTTGTTAAAGCGTACATGAGACTCATTTCATATGCCTCAGATGGAGCGAGTAGGGCAGCGGGATCAGGCAATCTCTATAAGGAGGCAGGCTTGGATGCGCCTTTATGACTTCACAGAGCCCTTTAAGCCAAAATTCAAAGAAATGCCAACTCAGTGTAAGCAAAAGGGTAAGATGCTATCTGCCATTGGAGTACATTTTTCCACACTCAATAGACCATACCCAAAAGGTCAGAGAGGTAGTGTGAAGGTGTGGTTCAGGAAATCTCGGCGGTCTTATCAGGACACACAGGGTGGTGGTTTCCCCAGAGGCAGCGGTGGGAACAGTAAAGGAAGACGTCCTTGCAGCAGAGGGGGTCCGCATAATCAGGGCTGCAGAGAATTCTCATAGACCCTTTCAGTGCTCCTGAAGAGTTCCCAACTGCTCGTCTCTGGAGCAGTCTGGGTAGATTGTCAGTGCACCTCGAAACCTGGCAAAACACCACCAAAGACAAATGGGTGCAAGACATAATATCCAGGGGTTATATAATTCCCTTTTTCTTCCCCACTCCCGTAAACAAGTGAATTTCAGACATTCCACCCAGTCAACAGGAACAAGCAATGTTAGAAATTCAAACGTTGTTCAGCAAAAGAGTCATCCAAGAAGTCCCCGCAGACCAGAGAGGATCCAGAACTTACTCAAGATTCTTTTTAGTTCCAAAGAAAACGGGGGACAGTAGACCAATATTGGATCTCAGCGAACTGAACAAATTGGTGAAGCAAACCAAGTTCCAGATGGTAACACTGCAGTCTGTAATTACATACCTGGGAAAAGACAACTGGATGTGCTCTATAAGCCTTCAGGATGCATACTACCACATCAAGATGGAAAGGAAAGATGATCCAGAAAGTACCTGTCCTTCCAGCTAGGAGCCAGTCATTTCCAGTTTCGAGCTCTGCCCTTTGGTCTCACTACAGCCCCCATTGTGTTCACCAAATGCATGGCAGTAGTGGCGGCGCACCTCAGACTCCAGGGATTCCAGACATTTCCATATTTGGATGACTGGCTCATAACGTCCCTGACCAGGCTTCTTCTGCTACAAGCCAGAGACTATACACTTCATCTTTCCTTCATACAAGGAATTACTGTACATTACAACAAGTCCTCCTTAGAGCCATCTCAAAATTTAACCTCTATAGGCACAGAAATAAACAGTCAACCTTGTACTGAGGCTTCCTCAAGACAGAGTACTTGACATTCACCTACATATCAGGCGACTAATCAGAAAAAAATTGAGCCATGGCAAAAAAGATACTACACACCTTGGGAAAGATGGCAGCATCTGTTGTACTCCTCCTGTTAGCATGTCTACACATGAGGATTCTTCAGTGGTTGCTTTTCACACACTGCTCGATTCTAGACCTACCAGTGTCTCACAATGTTCTCATAAACAGATCTTGCAAGAAGGATCTCGAGTGCTGAATCCACTCTCTGTTGGTGTCTCAGGGCCGTCCCTTTACCTTTCCTCAACCCCACGGTGACCAAGGATGCTTCCCAGATTTGGGGGGGGGGCATTATCTGGAAAAGACTGTCCAAGGAACCTGGCAAGAACACGAAGCACACTTGCATATAAACATCTTGGAGATGAGAGCAGTGCTATTAGCACTGCAGGCATTTCAAGACCCTCTCCCTCTAAGAACCTTAGCAGTTCAATCAGACAGTAGTATGTCTGCGGTCTGGTACATAAACAGCCAGGGGGAAACCAGATCTTATCCCCTTTGTCAAGAACTCTACAGGTTTGGCAATAGGCCACATCCTCCAATCGCTTTCTAGTTGCATTTCATATCCCTGGAGAAATCCAGTGTGATTGCGGACAAGCTGAGCAGGGCCATATTATGACCTCACGAGTGGTTCCTCAATCAAGTAGTAGTGGAAGAAATTTTCCAGAAATGGGGCCAGCCTTGCTGCGACCTTTTTTTTCATTGTCCACCAACTCCGAATACAGCAACTACTTTGCCCTAATCCCTCCAGAGGGGAGTCATCAAGGGATGCACTTGTTCATGATTGGCCTCCAAGACTCCTATATGCCTTTCCTCCCATCCGTCTCATTCCCAAGTTATTAAACAAAGGGAGGTTGTTGGAGACCACAATAATCTTGATTGCTCCCTATTGGCCTCGTCAAATCTGTTTTCTCTTTCTACAGCCTCTTCTCTGGAACAAACCATGGATTCTGGACCCGGTTCCAGATTTACTGATACACCCATCGGGAGTGGTACATCCCAACCTTCACAAGCTCAGGTTGAAGCATGGCTGCTCCAATTCCCTTGTTTGCCAGGTTTCCCCATCTGTCATCTCTGGTGAAACATATTCTGCTATCCTCCCATAAAATTTCCACATGTAATATATACAAGAGTAAATGAATAGGTTTGTAATCTGGGCGACTGATAACCAGGTAGATCCCTTTTCTGCGCCCATTCATTCTGTACTGGAGTTTTTAGCAAAACCTTTTCATGAAGGTGTGGCTGCATCTACCATTAAGGTCCAACTAGCAGCAATTTCAAATTACCATGCAGGAGAGAATGGTTCCTCTCTTGTGTCACACAGACTCTGCAGAGCCTTTATGAAGGGAACAACATACTAAACTCCAACTCTCCCATGAGATCTCAACTTCATTTTAACAAATATCCATTCCCCCTTTGAACCTTCAGCAATATGCAATTTAAAATTTTTGTCTTGGAATAAACTTTTCTTGGTGGCTATCACCTCAGCCAGAAGAGTATCAGAACTATAGGCTCTGTTGTCCGAACATCCATATTTAAATTTCATAATGATAGATTTTCTTTACGTATCAATCATTCATTCCTCCCCAAAGTTGTATTGGAAAGCAACCTAAACCAAACTATTGAGTTGCCTGTTTTCTTTTCTAATTACCAAAACAAAGGCAAATACACTCTAAAGCTTCTAGAGGTACATAGACAAGTGCATTTCTACTTGCACAGAACGTCAGAGTTTAGAAAATCGGATCAGTTTTTCGTATCTTTCTCTGAGACTAGGAAAGGTCTACTGGTCTCAAAAGTTACATTGTCTAGATGGCACACCCTTTGTATACCTTACATCTACTACTCAAAAAGCAATCCTCTTCCCTTTCCTGTTAAATCACACTCCACCAGATCAGTCGCAACTTCAGCAGCCTTTCAAATTTCATGGTATAGTATATGTGCTGCAGCAACATGGGCTAAGCTGCATACCTTTATTACTCATTACAAAGTGGATTTGGCCTCCAGGAGTAGTGTTTCCTTTGGTTCTATGATTCTAAGGAATATTCTTCCATGAGCCACTCGGGAATTACATTGCTTGGGACGCGGTCCCATCAGTGAGAATAAAGGCGAGATTGACGACAACATGTAAAGAACTTATGTTCTTACCATAACGTTCCATGTGTGTGGTCCATTTCGATCTTTATTCTCACAACCCTGCCCTCCACCCCCTCCTGGAAGACTAAGTGGACTGTGATTTCATGGATCTCTATAGCCTCAGAGGTTCTATTATTGTTTATGGAGTTTTCCATATTATTGAAGAGTATAATTTCCATTTGGGTAGGCAAACAAGATCTGAGGAAGTAGGGGAACTGCATTCTGGGTAGGGAAGATTCCCACGAGCTTTGCTGAAGACTTTGAGCTATTGGACAGGCCAAGATGGATCCGACTCCTCGGATCTGACCCCATCAGTGAGAATAAATGTCGAGATGGACAACACACATGGAACGTTATGGTAAGAACATAGCTTCTTTTTTTGGATGTGCTTAAAAGTTTAAAAGATGCAAGTCCTTTGTCATGGGTATGCACCATGTATTATCTTGAATTTTGTCTTTTAAAAGCAAATGCATCTTCTAGTGCCTTCTGTGTATACATATGAAAACTTCTAACGAATAGTTATCAAGACCATATAGCATGCGTCATTTGTGTGTGTCTGATTCTTTCTGCCTCTGTATTTGTAAATATTGAGTGAAAATATATGAAACAGGAAAAGCCTCCAGAAAGGACTAACCGTTTTCAGTCAAAAATTGATATAAAACACTGCTAACCTTTGTAAATGAAAGAGACAGTGGCAGGATAGTGGAAATTTAAAAATGAACTAGGGTTTGGCAGAATAAAATAGATTTAAAGCAGAACTGCTAAATTAAATGGAAATGTTAAGAATTGAAGTTAAAAATGTCCTTGTGAGAACTTTATCGGATCATCTTACAGGTGGCAAGCAGTGGGACAGATGAGGAAGGAAGTCCAGTGGAATATTGGGATGCTTAGTAAGGAGGTCTTGTGGTTAGAAACTCAGAAGTAATTATTCTGTCTAGATAGTTTGAAACAGTCCATTTGAAATATTCTGTAGGTTCTAGAAACAGCATTCTAAGAAATAACTAAATAGAATCAGCCTGAAGGAGCGTAACAAAAGTACTAAATGTTCATGAGAGAGGGTACACACTATAAGAAAAAAAATTGTAGGAATCTCTGGTGTTTTAGTGAAAAAGTGTCTGACTTGGTTCTGGGGGAAAACATGAACGAATATAAAGATTTGGTAGTTTGCGACTCGAGAATTATTTTCTCCGAAACTTGATTGTTTCGAGAGTGACAGACATTATTATAGAATGCATGTAACGAGTATCAGACGTAAAAAAATTAATTACTGAACAAGATTATTGACAGAGTCTGATAAGCAATGAGATAGCCAGGCTGTGTGTGCAATCAGGCCCCTTATCTGCAGCTGGAATCTGTTTCTTTAGTCTTTTTTTTTTTTTTTTTTTTTTTTTAAGTGAGTTGTAATGATTTTAAGTCCTCATGTGTTAGTTTATTGTAATTTGTTTTATTTTTCTTTCTAGCCCTTGGAACTGCGAGGACCCTATGATATAGCAAATCTGTATCCTTTAACAAAGAGTAAATGATGGTCTTATTTACCACTGCTGCAGTAGCCTTAGCTTATATGAGTTGTAAACAGCCAAGGATATAACAGCCGGCCAGCTTCCAAAGCTTCAGGGCACCTTCCATGTGCCCAAACTGTCAAGTAGCTTGAGCTGAGCTGACTGACAGGTTAGATTGCTAAGCCCTTCAGAGCTTTCCTGCCACCAAAGAGTACTCCTCTGAGGCTTTCAAAGATCGACAGTCCGCTTGTGCCTTCCTTTGCTGGGTAGATAAGTTTGCTTTTGGGGAAAAAAAACTTCTATTTTCTTAAGTTCATTGATGTTTTATTATTTTCCTTTTCAGGAAAGTTATTTTAAAGAGTGTTGTGTTTTAACGGACTGTCTTGAGACTATAACATAATTTTAAATGGAGGGCTACTTTTTTCTGTCAGTTTGAAAGTGGTATATACTAATTGAAATTGTATTTTCTGTGGAGAGATTGAGTTTATTTTTTTCCCCATTATCTGGCTGCCATAGTATTTGAAAAGTGCGTTTTGTTGCGTTTTTTTTTTTTTTCTGTCAAAAAAGTAACTTTTGTGGACTGGTTGTTTTACCAGTATTTGCTGCTGGTCTTCCCCAGGAAAGAGGCACCATTTTCAGCTTTGACCATGGAATAGATTGTCGGTCCCACAGTCTGTCATTCTTCCAGCCCCAAACAGAGAAAGTTAAGCAAAACAGCCTTTGCCACAGCAGACTAGCAATTTGCTTCAGCTGCAGGTAGGTGAGACTGTTGTGGCAATTTGTTTTACTTCAGACCACTCGTATTTTGTCCCATATTCCTGTGGTTTAGCACTTGCAGTCACTATGGACTTGGTGTTAGACACATCCATTGCAGCTGTTGGGGTCCCCTCAGTAGGCAAGGGGGAGCCCCTCTTGTTGGCCCTGAGAGAGGGAACAGGGAAGGCTTCCTTGTGTCAGAATGCTGAGCCCATTCTTGGGGAAGCAGCAGCTGCCATTCGTAACATGTCTGGTCCCATTTTTCCTGTCAAAAAGAAACAGAAAACCAAGACTGTATCTACCTCTCAAATTTCTTTGGATACGAGTAGTTTACTGGAACTGGGTTAGGGTTTAATTTAGGCTAATGATCCTCCTTTTAGAGTAATTTCTGGTAAAAGAAACAGGGATGCCTCTTTTCCTGAAAGGATTCAAGATTCTGAATCTGAACAGGAAGATACAGGGAAGGATTCAAAATTTTGTCCTCCGCTTTCTGATTCAGAATCTGAGGGGAGCTCAGTTTATGATTCTCCCTGTGGGGATTTCTCCGTCTCTGTAACTATTAGAATTTCCCAGTGTTTTCATTGGGAGAATACTGAGAATGCTCTTTATGTTTCACTGTTGCAGTCCTGACCTGTGTGATTTCCTGCCATGGAAGCCCTTGGCCGGCCCGACTACCAGAGTAAGAATTTTCCCTCCTGCTACAACTGGCAGATGCCTTAAGCTGACGTTAGTACGTAAGGGTATAAGTGGACTCCGCCGCCGTCCTTTCTTTCTTGTCATCTGAGCCTGAAGCAGACATCCAATATGTGCATTTTTCGGTCTGCACCAGAGACCATGAAACTTCAGAAAGCTAAATACCCCTTTGGGGAACTCTCTATTTTTTGCTAACTAATGTCAGAGAAAGTTAACAACCGTCTCCACTGTGGTAAACAAATCCCACACCAAGACTTCCACTCCTTCTGTGTTACCTGTTTGTCCCCAGACCATGACGTCCCTAATTGCTGTTTCTGTGCCCAGTTCAATTCTAGGACGACAGTGTAAGGCAGACATTTTAGCCAAGTTTGGTAGCAAGTACCCAGGTTTTCTGTGTAGCATGGCATCCGTTAGTCATCCCAGTGTCAGTCTTCCTAAACACAAACAGCCCAAACTCAGGTTTCTGAAGATGTCTGTTCGGCATCTGCAAACCCTCCAAGACTGGTTATCACAGAAGTCGATGAGGCGCTTTCTTAGCCTCTCCTGTGACCGAGGTGGTGGTGAAGGCCTCTTTTGAGACCCCTTTGGAGTCCAGTACGTGTCTGGCCCCTTGACATTAAGCACAAGTCTTAGATTTACATTTGTTCGGGTCCTGGACTGCTTTGCAGGCCTTGGCTTCCGGTGAACAGGGCACTGCCACTACAGTTTTGAGGCATACAGGTGTTCATGCCTCTGACCTCACCAGGCATAAACAAAGGGCTGCTTCTAGGAAGCCATATTCTCTGCATTCCAGGCCTACCAGCTCCCAGTCTCAGGCCTATCAGCAGGATTTTGTTAGATTAGCAGAGGATATTATTTCCCTGGTTAAGGGGCAGACATCCTTCCTCTGAACACCACTCAGGAAAAAGGAAAAAAGATGCAAATCCCAGAGGTTCTTACTGATCCTTCTGAGTCACTGGAGGACGTTGAGACCAAGAGGATTTAGTTTTTGAGGAGGATCTCTCTTTGGCATCCTTTGAGAAGTCTGACTCAGAGGAAACATTGCTTTCTGCCTCCCCTCCTGAGGAGCTATCCTTTGGGGAATCTTTACACTCCTTGGGTGAACATTTTCATTGGGAAGAGCAGGACTACCCCCAGTCTAAGAAAAGAGTCAAGAAATTTCTCAGCCTCCCTAAACATAAACCCCTTCCTGTTCCTCTGGTTTTGGAGGTAGTTGATGATGATTTCCAGGAATCCTCTGTGAAGCCAGATTCCCTTCCTCTTGAATCTGACAAATTCTGTGGAGTTATGGATTTCCATATGCATCTTTTTAAAAACCCTTCAGCTGACCCAGAGGTTGTCATTCCTGAACCCAAAGGTGCCAAAACCAGCACATTCAGAAACCCCCTGATAAAGAAGGCAGAGCTCTTGATAGATTTGGCAAAAAGGTATAGGGTATCCACATTTGTCCATATTTAGATGACTTGCTTATCTTTGCAGAGTCTTTTTCAAAATGTCAGGAATCTCTATGCCCCTCTCGTGGGTGAGAGACCTCTTGCACAAACTGGAATTCCATGAGAACATTCAAAAGGCTTTCTTGACTCTCTCACACAGGATTGTGTTCTGGGATGTCGGCTGGTCACCTCAGTTCAGAGAGCTTTTCTTTCACTGTAAAAGAAATAGAGCTGTATTTAAATCTAATTCTAACGTTTTCCTCTTAGACTTTGGTCACTATAAGGGAATACCTCAGGGTCGTGGGTCTCGTGACATCTATGATTCTCATGATGCCCCTGGCAGGGACTCCACATGAGAAAGATGCAGTGGTATCTGAAATCTTTGGTCCCAGCATCGGCACTCTTTCTTTTCAGATCCCAGTATTGGGGTTTGTCAAAATTATTTTTGGTGGAGACAACAAGTATCCCCAAATCCAGGTCTCCCCTTCTCCTTCCCTGCTCCAAAGCAGTCAGAGAGATAAAAGTGCAGGGGGTGTGGGACACCAAAGACAGATGCAGGCTCATAACTATCAAGGAGATGGTCCCCTGGGATCTTTTCAGATAGTTACAAGACAGTACCATAGTCATGTGGTACATTGACAAGCAAGGGTGAACCAGGTCATACCCCCTTTGCAGACTAGCCATATTTGCTTGGGCTGTAGCTTCACAGCACAATCTCACTCACTCTGCAGGCATCCTACATTCCGTCTGAGCACAACTGTGTGTTAGACAAACTGAACAAGACCAGGGTAGACCCTTATGAATGTTAACTAGATCCGAGGGGGGGGGGGTCCTTCCAAAATTTGATCAATTTGTGGAGAATTCCTCAAGTAGACCCCCTTTGCCTCCTCTCTGAAAAATCAACTGGTAAAATTCTGTTCCAGGACTCCATGCAAGAAGGCCTCGAAGACAGATGCCTTTTTTCTTTGAGCAAAAATGTTCCTGTATACCTTTCCACATATATCCATTGTACTTCTGAAAATTCATAAGGATTTCCCCAAGATCATTGTGGTGACTCCGTTGTGACCCAGGCAACTGTGGCTCTCCCTTTTTGAAATGGTCAGGACAGTTACCACATGCTTCCTCACAGAATGGATTTACTCACATAAGAGCAGAGGAGGTGTGGGATACACCTCAATATCAATCATCTTCAATTAACTGCCTGGATGACAAGGTCTTGATTTCTTTTAGGCACCTGTTTCCCCAGGATGTGCAACCGATACTAATGGAGGCAAAAAAGCCTGTTACTAGAAAATCATTTATTGGCAAATGGAAAAGATTTGAAAAACGGCAGCAGCGGAACCACAGCACCACTGTTTTTATTGTAGATAGAGTAAGCGCTTTCATCGGTGTACTCCGCCAACTTCATCAGACAAATGACATAACATGTAGTTGCAGTTTAAATACTTTCAAACTGCCAAATTAATTACACAGTTAAAGCCATTTTTTAAAAAAATTAACGAGATATTCCCAGAAAAACACATTGCAACAAAGAACGCCAAAGTGGGAATAAAAACAACATTACTAGCACTGTAACCTAGTTAAATATAAATGAGTTCTTTACATTAGCAGAACATTGCCAAGTCTTTATCATAAATAGAAACAGAAAAATATATGATTAAAAACAGAAAAATATATGGTTAAAACCAGTCGACCAGTATGACAACAGTATTACCTAGTCAAAGTTTTTGTCCCTTCCCTGTATACCTATTTGTGTCCTAAAATTCTTCGTCCAAACACTAAGATGCGAACCAACACCAAAACCATATATTTGGCGCTAATCCAATATGCTTATGTTTAAATGAAATTAGTTGGAAGTTCATAGGCATTGTTAGAGCCCAAACCCAATACTTTAAAAAGACTTGCACCATATATTGTGGTTCTAATAATGCACCAGAAAATACACTAAAAATACAAAGTGTATAATGTAAGTTGTGTTATAAATGTAGTTGCATTAATAATGTTATTACATTAAATTAAACAAGCCATAGTTAGAATAGCCTTATCTATTCAGAGCCTTAAGTTTGAGAAGGGTGAGATGGACTACCAACATGGAACGTTATGGTGAGTACATAACTTCTTTTTTCTTTAAAAAAACAAGATTTTTAGAGGTTAATTGAATGTATTATTGAATGAGTGGTTTGTTAATTAAGTGATTGCTGCTACATTTTTTTATATAAAAGTAACTCATTTTGAAGGTGTATTTACTGTGTAAAGGCTGTGTTCTAGCCAAGGTGCTAAGAGGATTATTTTGCTGCTAAAGGACATACTTGCTGCTACAACAAAGAAGTCTGTTTGTTTGGGAGGAACTGGTTCCTGGTCTTTTGTGGTGTTTTTTTTCAACTGTTATCGTGAGTGGTTTCAACAGTTTTATGACCAGTGAATCCTTTACCTCCTTGCCCTGTATATTCCACAAAACGGGGATGGACTTTTCACAAATTAATAGTGAGACGAGTTTACAGCAGGGGCCAGGGTAATAAGTATTATGGAGATGGATAAGGTGGGCCCTTTGATCAACAATGGACAAGATAGCCAATTGAATGTGTTCAACAAATGGGAAGAAGGCAGACCACGTCCCTCATCTAACCCGTTTGCTGCAGTGGGTGAGAAAACTGAACTTTTCTCTTTACCAGCAGTTCAGAAGCTGTGTACCCAAATAGAAAAACTAATATCTAAAGAGACTGCAGTATTTTATAATCTGCATAGCTTACAAAGATATCAAGAGCTCAAAATACCTCATGGGCTCCGGGCTGTTAAGTCCATCCACTCCATTTGACCTGTCAGAGGAGCGGGAACATGTGTTATATGACAGGTGGATAGTGGCTGCTCATCGATGCAGTAGTGAGTGGGTAGCAATATTAATTGAGAGAGGTAACTCTCAAAAGGAGTAAACATAAGGAGGAAATTAAAAAGCTATGTGCAGATATAGTAAAAGAGACCTCAAATTCTGCTTTTGGAATCGTTTTTGTGTAACATGAATGATCGCTTGTCCTCCCATGAAAAGGACTTAACAGAAAGAATAGTAAACTACAAAGAGACCTTCTTGATTATGACTGGAAGAATGCTTTTGTGTTAACATCCAATTAACGGCCTAAACATCACCGGGTGAGGTTCCAAAAAGAACAGGAAGTGCAGCTTCGGTGTAGAAACAGTTTTTGTTTTCAGGGGAAAGTGCGGTGCCTTCTACGGACGAGGGAGATCTAGATAGTGAGCAGTTTCCAGGGTTGCCGAGACCTAATAAAGAGTATTTTGGTTAAACATTTCGGGACTCCACAGGGCCGTGAAATGGTACCAAGAAATGTTCTTTGCATGGACAGGATGTCAACAGGAACGAGGGATATGGCCCCTATAACAAACGTAGCAAGTAGACATATTAATAAGGTAGTGCGAACTGTATCTGTCGATGAATCTTATGTTGTTAATTTGTCAGGTTATTTTTTTTGACTATGTTGAGATGTCAGTATTAAAGAGGGGTTTGAAATTCATCCCCACAGTTTTACCCAGGCTTTATGAGTTAAAGGGGGATTTGTTCAGATTGGTGCGTAAGATGCATATTTTAGAATATTTTAATGCTACCAATGATATTGAATATAAATTATGTACTAATGAAACAATGTCTTCAAGTGATGATAGTTATTACTCATGTGATTCAGACATGGAAATCAATGCTTATAGTAGGCTAGATACTACTAATGTAGTATCTAAAAGCACATTCGTGCCACCGTTTAAAATGAGAGTGTACAGCGGTTTTGCCATGCATTTAATTTTGTGTTGGAAAAGGAAATGTGTGAATTTAACAAAGATACAAAATGATTTAACATGTCTAAAAATGAATGGATTAAATTAAAACAGTTGAGTAATAATGATTGATTATTATTTAAACCCTCAGATAGAGGAGGGAAATCGGTACTAATGAAGTCTAATGATTATTATAACATGTGCATGATACATCTGAACAATGAACAGGTTTGTAAGAGTGAATTTGAAGACTTATAACAGGCTAAAAGAGAATATGAAATCTTATTACAAAATGGGGTACGTTTAAATTATTTAACAGCTTCTGATGTTGCTAACAAATTCTCAAGTAGAAACAGCACTATGGCCAAGTTCTTTTGTGTTCCGAAAATACACAAGGGTTTGGAAAATCCACTGGGGTACCCCATAGTGTCAGCAAGTGGTTATTTTTTTATTTTTTGATTGGGTTTCTTCCATTTTTGTTAAAGTAATTAAGTTGCCGTCTTACATCAAGGTTTCCTTTGATTTCTTGGAGAAATTGAGGGAAATCAAATGGAATAAAGACATGTATTTCTTGGTGTTGGATGTTACAAGCCTCTATACAAGTATACAGCATATATTTGGGATGGAGGCATTAGATTATTTTTTGGGAGGCAGTCCCAAAACACAATATGTAAAAGAACTGGTATAGCACATTTGAATTTGACAGCAACTTGTATAAGCAGATGCAGGGAACAGCCATGGAGGGTGGCTTTCGCCCCATGTATGCATATCTTTTGATGGGTTTGGTAGAAAATACCCATATATATAGAAACTCTTTTTATAAGAAATATGTCAAAAAGTATTTTAGCTTTATAGATGACGTCATATTTATTTGTCAAGGGGGACAAAATGAGGTACAGTTATTTATCAAATTTTGGAATAAAAATAGATATTACATAAGATATGATGGTTTACAGGAAGGAGTAACAGTGAATTATTTGGATATTACTTTGGAAGGCCTGGGGAATGGTAACATTAGAACTAGAATACACAGAAAATTCGAACAGCCAAATTATATGTTACATGTTTCTAGTTGCCATCCTGAACATACTTTGGTATCTGTTCCCTATGGAGAAATCTTAAGAATAAGTAGTGTATGTAGCGTCAGACAAGAGTCTGAAAAGGAAGCTAAAAAAAGCAGTAACTATGTTCCTAAATAGGGGATATAACGAGAATATAGTTCTAGCTAGTTTTAATAAAGTATTCATAGATAGAAATAATGATAGGGGCAGTAGAAAAGGTAATAATGAAAAAGCATCAAAAGATTTTGCCTCAGATAAGAGTTTGTTTTATGTTTCAAAATATACATCATTCTCGGTTAAACAGGAGAAATTATTAAGGGAATTTTGGAACATAGTGAAGAGAGGTTGCTTCCCTTAAGGAAGTAAAATTAAGATTTTCTTATCAAAGGGGATATAACCTGAAGAACTTCTTGGTACATAGCACTTACAGACGACCCTTGGAAAATATAACAAAAGAAGTGGCCCTTAGGGGCACTTTACCCTGTGGAAATTGCACCACATGTCAGCATGTAGTGCCAACTTCTGAAAAAATTAATGGTATTATGTTTCAAATACAAGGTTGTTTCACTTACAGAAGCGTAGGTATTATGTATACCATTAAGTGTCGGGAAGCTTTTATATAGGAGAAAGTAAAAGGAGTTTAGTGGAGAGGGTGAAGGAACATATTAGGGAGGTTAAGAATAATTAGGCTATTAGTCCCATAGCAGAATATTTTAATAATATACATATAGGTTATTTTAGTAGTTTACAAGTGTCAGTGTTAGAACAAATTAAATCTGATGTTTTAAGTGAAGATACAGTTAATATTTGTTGAGAAAAAAGAAATCAATTTTTATATTAAAATATAATACACTCCAACCAAATGATATGAATAAGGAGTGTAACTGGAAAAGTTTTTTTTAAATGTATGTTTCTTTAAAAAACAAGATTTTTAGAGGCTAATTATATTATTGAATGATTGGTTTGTTAATTTGAATGTCTAGTTACTCTGTAAAGGGTGTGTTTTAGCCGAGGCGCTAAGAGGATTGTTTTGCTGCTAAAGGATATATTTGCTGCTAAAATAAAGAAGTCTGTTTGGGAGGAACTGGTTCCTGGTCTTTTGTGGTGCTTTTTCAACTAGTATCATGAGTGGTTTCAACAGATTTTCTACCATTCTTTAACACCAAGTCCATTAAGAGTATTCGCAGACAACACAGTGGTGAATGTGGTATATAGACAAGCAGGTGGGAACCAGATGTTACCAGCTGTGCACACTGGCTCTTTTGGCACGGGAGCAAGCCACTAATGCATGCTTCTCACTCCAAACCGTTTATGTTCCTTCACAGAACAGTCTTTTGACAGACTTTCTAAGTAGATGAAGAGAAGATCCCTGTTGGACTTCCAAGTTGACTGTACATTGATCAGCAGCTTAACTTTAGCTTTCCCAGTGTAAAAACAAAAACTGAGAGACACCAGCCAGTGATATTGCAAACTTAAGTAAAAGTAAATGACAGGCTAGTAAGTACATTGCCTGGATGCCTGCAAAGAAGAAACTAAGAGAGCCTGAAAGAAAATCGGCCAGAAGAGGTGAAGTTCAATTTCCAGCTTTGGTGAAAGACATGGCTTCCAGTAATCTAAAGAAAAAAACAAGTCTGCTCAGAACTGAATAAAATAAACAAAACACCCGAAGGACTGTATCAACTCAAATAATAAAATAATGAAAAAACGGAAGAAGCTTTAAACAGATATTGAGATATGTTGATAAAACTTCAAAAATTAAGAGGTCGAAATGAAGAAAAGGCAGGCTGAGTATGAGACTACTCGAAGAGATGTTTCAAAAAATGGTAGAATTAGAAGGCAGAGCCTATAGGGAAAATCTGAGCTTTCCTGCTGTACTAGAGAAACTAGGAGGAACAAACTGTATTCATTTTACGAAGGCACAAAAAAACTGGACTGGTATTCTACAGCTGAAACTTTTACTTGAAAGGACACACTGTGTGTATGTTCCAAATCTGGCTATGAGAAAGCAGCCAATATCTTTATTAATAAAGATACAAACGTACAAATAGAAAGAGGTGACCCCGACAAAACTGTGGCAAAAGGGCAAAGTATTAAAAGTTGGAAAAATAGTGTTTGTAGAAAATAATTATTCACTGTACACCAGGCAGAAAAAATATATATTTATTCCGGTAATCAGGAAATGTTGAGATTCAAGCTGCTGTGTCCAGCTGTCTTCAGAATATATTTTCTTGGAGGTTCACAGCCATTTTTTGATACAGAACAGGCTAAGGAAGAAATGGAAAGGTTTGTCCAACACAAAATGAGCCATCAGACAGAAAAGGACTCTGCTTCTCATTCTTCTGATAGTAAAGCACAGGGAGAGATTTTGCCAGTGAAAACTTTTCCACTGTTTCAAAGGAAAATGATTGAGAGAGAGAGAGAAGCACAGAAACTGACCAGAAGAATTAGGAGTACCAAAGAATTGAACCAGAATCTGGAGTTCAGAGATGGAGATGAACTGATAGACAACCAACATGGAAGTTGATGGATAAATGTGAGACTGCAAAGTCATCAGTTGTATTTAGAAATATGGCTGTACAAGAACAAGTAAAAAGGGTGAACTTTTGTTGGCTTTGTTAAACTTGTCAGGAACTGTGAAGCATCTGCCTTCATGTCAGTGCTTGGATGGACTCTGAGGGGAGAGGAAGAGGAAGTAAAAAGGTAACTGTGTAAAATATTTTCTGTGAAACTTTTCACATTATAAATTGTGTAATTTATAGTAAAGAATTTTTATTCCTTATCCTATACTCTTCTTTTTTGGTATTAAGAAATGTTTAGGAATTACAGTGCAAAAAGAGAAGAACACATGGACAAATGCATGCTTAAGTTAATAGGCTGTAATCTTGGGTTATTGGAGTGGGGGGTGGGGTCAAAATTACACACATATCATAAGGTATGTAGAGCTGATACGTTTTCCCTTGCTTTTGCATAGGTGAATTTCTGGGTCCAGACCCTTGGCTTAATCTAATAAGAAGTTTTAAGTGGAAATGAGAAAGTATGGGATCACTGAATATAATGAAAACTTTTCTTTTAGCAGTGAATGTTTCAGCTTTACTTTCATGCTGCAGGAAACTGCGTGTTTCTCTTACATTTTCATGTAGACTGATAATAGGACAGTAAAAGACAAAACACTGGTTTCTTCAGTGCTAAATGTTAATGATTTTTGAAAGTATGCAAGTAGTTTTCACATCTGGGGAGGGGGAAATAAAGAAAAAAGAAACACCAATTTAGGTAGAAGCACAGACAATGACATGTGCCTTAGCATGAATAACCTCATTTTTAGGTTAATAATGACCTGTGTAAGCAGCTGTCTGTCTGGCACAAGTGTTCATGTTGGGTGGGTTAAACTTGATTAAAGAATGGGCGATCTGTAGATCACATCCTGATTGGAGAATGCATGTTCTCCAGCAGCATGTTGGTATAGGTTCATAGGTAGGTACTAGACTATCGGCCCAAGGGCCTAAGTAAGCCTAGCCAACAAGGTTCCCTGGCTTACACCATCCAAGAAAGTTAATTTCCTGTGCCCATGTCGAGCAGAGCCACAAAAGTGATCCCGGGGTGTATTTCCTATTTCCCATTCAGTCATCACGATTTTTCTTGAAGAGTGCTAATGAGGAACTTTGCTTGACATAGAAGGGTAGCTTGTTCCAGAGTATAGGAAGTCTCTGGGACAGGAATCTATCCCTCCAGCATGTCCTGTTTATTGTGGTGACCAGGTTTAGGTCGGAGTGGTTGGGATTTCTTTAGGTGTAGCATGTCCAACAGCTCTGGATTTATATGTTAGGCAAATATCTCCTCTGAGTAGGCGATATGCTACAGAGTAAAGCTGGAGTTTTTTGAGACGGTCAGTGTAGGGCATCTGTTTGAGGCCAGTAATCCTCTTTGTGAGGTACTTCTGTGGCCTTTTCAGCTGCTGCAGATGTCTTGTGAGGTGCATTCCAAAAGGGGTGTTGTACTCTATAATGGGTCTAATAAGTGCCGAGTAGAGGGGAACAATGACCTCTTTTTTTCCTTGATGAGAACCCATTTGTGGTGAAGTGTGCCACATAGAAGGATTTCCTGACTACTGTGGCGATGTGATTATCAAAGGAGAGACTACTGTCCACCTGGGTCCCAAGGTCTCTTATCACACATTTGGCATTAAGTAGACTGCCATTTATGTGGCAGTTCATGGGTACAGAGTTTTTACCAAAGGGGATGACAGTGCACTTTTTAGCATTGAGCTTGAGGCCATGCCTCTGACACCAGGCATCTGTCTCAGTGAGGCCCTTCTGTAAGAAGTCCACATCATTTGAGGACTTGACTGTGGCTCCTAGTTTGCAGTCATCTGTGAACTTCGTTAGCCAGAGGCCTTCTGTGTTAGCCTGTACTGCAGAGAAGTAGATACCAAACAGGAGAGGTCCCAGGACTGAACCCTGTGGTACCCACTTGTCACTGGTTTGAAGTCAGATTTGAAGTCTGCAACTTTTAGTGTGGGTTCTGTCATTGAGCCAGTTGGCAACCCATCTTGTGACGTAGGAATTTATACCTAGTTTAGTGAGTTTAGCTATAATTCCAGAATGGGGAATGGTGTTGAAAGCCTTGGCAAGGTCAAGACAGGCTGTGTGAACCACCTTACCCTCGTCTAAGGCTTTGGTGACTGCCTCAAAGAAGTCAATCAGGTTCAGAAGCCATGACCTGCCTTTCACAAACCCGAACTGGGTGGGGTCCAGAATTTGGAGGTTACCAATGTCTTTGTTTGAGTTCCATGATTATATGTTCCATGGCCTTGCAGACCAGGCTCGTCAGGCTAATAGAGCGATAATTTCTAGGATCAGTGGTGGCTCCCCCTTTGTGGAGTGGGATAACTGTTGCTGTGTGCCATTCAGTGGGCACAAAGCCTGACGTGAGACTGATTGAACATGGTGCTTAGGTGGGGAGCCAGTTCATTCTGAAGTTCATGTAAAACGCAGCCTGAAAAATGTCTGTCACTTCACAGCAGCATATCAAGCTACTGTGGAGTGCAGACAGAAAAAAAAATAATGTCTGCCATTATTTTATGATCACTAAATGGCACTTCCGCTGTTCAGCAAATGTAAAATGTAAAAAAAAAATAGAAAGTGTATATGCTTATATTTACATGTGTAAGTATATGTGTGAACGCTAACTCGAATGAGCTTTTATTTTACACTCGCTAAGCACTTTTGCTGTTTAGTGAGTGTAAAAAAAAATAGAAAAAAGTGTGTGTGTGTGTGTGTGTGTGTGTGTGTGTGTGTGTGTGTGTGTGTGTGTGTGTGTGTGTGTGTGTGTGTGTGTGTGTGTGTGTGTGTGTGTGTGTGCACAACAGAGATCAGCCGCTAGTACCAGTAGTAAAGAAGTCTGCATACCTTTCAACCTTTCAGCTAAAGAAATGTGGATAAATAAAGGGGGAACAAAGACTCACAAATAGTAACGGATATGGACTATGATGTTTGCAGATGACATTGTGATATGTAGTGAGAGTATGGAACAGGTTGAGGAGACCCTTGAGAGATGGATATATGCTCTAAAGAGAAGAGGGATGAAGGTCAGCAGGACTAAGACAGAATATATATGTGTGAATGAGAGGGGAGGATAGAGGAATAAGTGAGGATGCAAGGAGTAGAGGTGGCAAAGGTGGATGAGTTTAAATACTTAGGATCAATAGTTCAGTGTAATGTTGAGTGTGGAAGAGAGGTGAAGAAGAGAGTACAGGCAGGATGGAGTGGGTGGAGAAGAGTGTCAGGAGTGATTTGTGACAGATTGAGTACCAGTAAGAGTGAAAGGGAAGGTCTACAAGAGGGTAGTGAGACCAGCTATGTTATATGGGTTGGAGACAGTGGCATTGACAAAAATGCAGGAGTTTGAGCTGGATGTGGCAGAGTTAAAGATGTAAGATTTGCACTGGGTGTGACAAGGGTGGACAGGATTAGGAATGTGTATTAGAAGGTCAGCCCAGGTTGGAAGGTTTGGAGACAAAGCCAGAGAGGCAAGACTACATTGATTTGGACATGTGCTGAGGAGGGATGCTTAGTATATTGGGAAAAGGATGCTAAGGATGAAGCTACCAGGTAACAGGAAAAGAGGAAGGCCTAAGATAAGGTTTATGGATGTAATGAGAGAGAACATGCAGGTGGTTGGTGTGACAGAGCAAAATGCAGAGGACAGGAAGAAATGGAAACAGATGATCCGCTGTGGCGACCCATAACGGGAACAGCCGAAAGAAAATGATGAACTGTAGGAATCAGTCAGAGGCCAGAAAAGATTGGGAAGAGAGATTAGATATGCATTTCACAAAGAAACAATGGGAGAACATAGATATGGCACACAAACGTAACAAAATCTAGAAGATTTAGGATTTTTTGCCTGGAAGTGTTTGTAGTCTGTTTGGGTGTAAAAGTATCTATGCAAAGAATTTTTCCTCAGGTAGATGGCAAATGTTGGAGGTGTGATGAGGAAGCGGTAACTGGAAACACATGTCTTTGGAGTGTAATGAGTTGGCAGACTTAACAAAATTCCCTACAGGCTACTCTGTGAGGGCAAATGCTTGTAACTAAGGAACTGATTATTTTGAGCTTGGACACAGGTTATCCCATTTGTAGGTTCCACTGTTGATCATCTCTGGTGTTGGGTATGGCAGACACTCTTGCTATATAAGCTAATCTCTGAGGGGACCTTCTTTGGTCATTTGCACTGTTTTTATGTTCTCCAGTACTTAACAGCTCCTTCGTGTATCTTCAGGTATTTGGGTTCCTTGCATGTCAGGCAAACATACTTTTATATCACTGGGTGGCAGTGCAGGTGTCAAATCTGCTTTTTAACTTTATTTTCATTGTTTACACAGTGCTTGGTTGAAAACTGTTTGGCTTAAGGTCTAGGTGTAGTCTTAGTCAGCACTCAAAATGACCACATTCTCTGACATGGAACACATACACCTTCAAGAACAGAACTTTATGTATATTTTTTGCCACTCATACCTGATGACCATAAAGTTTCCCCAACTCTGGAAGGCCATCATTCAGGCAGCCATAAGGATTGCTTCTGTTCTTCCTAGCATCCCATTAGTGAGAGTATGCAAGTCCTTGAGGAGGACATGTGACTTGCATCACTGCAGGAGCCACTTTGTATCTTCTTACCATGTGAATGCTTCTGGCTTGTGTACACCTGTGCAGAGCCTGTTGAGCTGAATGCATGCCCTGCGACCTGTCTTCAAGCACTGCTAGCCAACTTTGAGGATCTGCAGCAAAAAGCACCCCTGTTCTGTCCCCCCTTCAAGAGATTGGCATGCCCCTCCTCCTCACACAAGCTTTAGCTGGCACCTCTGCCACTAATCAGACATAGTCATGTGTGTAGTAGTTAGGGCTTTATCCCTGTGCTACATCAGAGACAGATAAACATGGGGTCGTTGGAGAAAATTGGCAAATTGTGATTGGTGTAGATAACAACGTCCTACAACCTACTAAGGAAGAGTCCCTTGAAGATCAACTGATGCTATACGAATGCCTCGGTTGATGTCTTGACTGAAATCACTGTTGCAGTATTCCTGACATATGGGTTATCACCGCTGATGTATTTTCTTGGGTCATTTTTGACCTTGTCCATGTTAATCTCAAGCCATCCCCAGTCAGACTGAGCCCTTTTGTTTCTTAATGTAAGTGATATACCTAGGACCATATGAGGAAGTTGTCCAGAGAGGCAGCCAGAATGGTTTGTTGTGCATTCAGTAGTATTCTAACAACTAAGGGCATTTCTATAGCCCTAACTCCATCCTCTGATGGTAGTATGTATACTTGCTTCTTTGACACCCCCCCCCCCCCCGCATGCATGCTCATTCCTTTGCTTGAGGCATCAAGGGCTGCAGTCCATGGTTCCAGTGGTCACAGGCCACATCCTCCATGGCACTGGCACCCTGTTAGATGTAAATCCACTCCTTTGCGTCTGGAGCCACAGCTGAGCCAGCTGGGAACACCCACCCACCCTTTTCCCAAGTATGGACATGTCTATGGCTTTAGTTTGCTACCTTTCCCATCCAGAGTTCAAGCCACTAACCTAACCCAAGTTGTGTGGGACAGCCAGAACTGAGTGTAAGTCCATCTGTTGACAACAACTATTGATAGAACAAAGAAATTATGCCAAAACACCTTTTGTCAACAGTGGAGTTTTAACTTTTCTCCACTGTTTTGTGTCCTCCGTGTAGCTTTATGTAATTTCAAGTTGGTGGAAGGGGCTTGCCCCCACCTTTTTTTCTGTGTAGAAGATAGTTATTTATTAGCCTAACCTGTCCATACAGCATCCTAATGGCCTTGTAACTCCAGTAGTGAGGTTTGAGAAGCAGGCATATTCTCATGTGCCTTTTTGCCAAGGATGCAACTACTGTTCAAGGCACAGGCTAGTGAGAGAAAACATCAGCCCTACTTGCTGTATTTCCTGTCTCCCATAGGAACCAGTCATGCAGCAGTTTGGGCTTCCTTTCTCCCTCCCTGGGTGGGCATTCTGGTGATGGCCACAAATTAAACCAGAGTTACTTGAGTTGCTGTGTTTCATCCTCTATACCACAGAAGCAGTTGTGTTTTGACCTGTACTTAGGAGAAAAACCTTTTAAACTTTACCTGATCATGAAATCCAGAACAGCTAGTCAAATTATAAGGGTTTGGCCATATGTGGATGTACTACGAAGTTCCCTGTATTTTGAGCACGTCTTCGGAACCCTCTCTGAAGTCAGCACTTTTCCCCTTCCAATGTACACCATGTCATTAATTTTCTGATGATTTCTACCTAACCACATTCATTTTTTTATTTAATTCTAATTTTACAACTTCTCTCTCTTAAGTAAGATAGACTTGGTTCGAGAAATCTGTTATGGTGCATACAGCATCTTGGCATGTTTGTCTCCTGTCTTACCACCTTGCTTTTCTTGAAGTTTCATGTTCCTGCATTTTGATGCATTCATGTTATGTCCTGTATATATGGCTTACGTGCATTGTAGTTAAAGTGCAAATGTGCCATTGGGATTCATGCAGTTTTCTTCTCATCTTGATGCATCATTGGAAAGATCCTGCATTCACTACTGATAAACTTGGACTTAATGTATCTGCAGTCACTGAAATTTGATTCAGGCCACCCTGTGAGCTTCCTTTTAGACTGGGATTTACATAAGTGTCTGCAGTTGACTGAAGTGCAAGAGCTTCAGCAAGCACCTTGTCAGCTTCATAGGTGAATGCTTGAAGCCCTCAGCAGTGCCCATTGTTCTGTAGTGATACAGTGGACGCAGTGAAGAGACTGATCCAAGGGTGTACTTTGTGATGTCCTTCCATTTCGCTGTTGCAGTATTCATTATGTTAGGGATCCCCTGCCTAGGGCAGCCCAACATCTGGCAAGTATACCAAAGCCTTAGGTTGCTTTAATGTATGTTGTACATCACGTGTGTACTCTTCCCATAACATAGGACATAAAGGTGACATCCGGATGTACCGTCCTTGAACTTTGCTGCCTGTCTGAATGCCATCTCTTGATAATCAGTCTGAACACCTACATTCTGTTGCTGGTTTCACCATGCCACTGTAGATAAATGCCTTTTTGGGGGTTTCTTTTTTTACTTGTCTTTTTGTTGCTTGTGGGGTTTCATGTCATCCAAAAAGGTTAAATCCCAGTGTGGGAGACAGGTTCCCCATGAAGACCACCACAGTATTTGTTTTGCCTTGGCGCCTCGCACGACCATACACCTTGTTCCACCTGTCAGGCTTTTGTACCTGAAACTTTGCTTAGTAGCCTTTCTTCTTTAGCGACTTAAACTTCTCGCAAAAGATTTGCAGGGAACTTCCAACCCCGAGCGACAGCCATCAGGGAAGAAGGCCAAGAAGCTTAAGCCAGAATCTTCCGCTGTTCAGCCTCCACCTGATGTTTCTCCTTAGGTGAGTGAGTGACCGGTGATTGCTTGGCTTTGTTAGATTCCTCTGCTGTGACTGGGTTTGGGGGCCAGTGGGGTCCTGGCTTTAAGCACATCGAAGGGACTGTATAGACATCTGTTTCGGACGTTCAGGGGGAACCATGGTTGATCATTTCCAAGGGGCCTAGAGGTGTTCCTCAGATGTTAGTCAGAGGATAAGTCCCTAATACTACTATTGAATGTCATCTTGGGTCAGAGCATTCCAAGTTGTATAAGGCAGATGTCCCATTGAAGAAACAAACAAAAAAAATGTTTCTCCTACCACTAACGATCCACAGAGTGAATGGCATGCCTTCACTCAGGGCTTTAGTGCTTTGATGGCAATGAAACCTCATAAGAGTGTTTCTGTTCCAGCTCCCCCTTGGTTCTCTACTCCCCTTAAAAGACCCAGGGAACAGGATTCCTCTGAGGAGGGGTTGGATTCTGATGAGGAATCTCTTGCTTACTCTTCCCAAATTCCTTCTCCTTTGGACTATTGGTCAGAGGAGGAAGAGGAATCTACCAGTCCTGTTACTCCCTTTGAAGAGATTTCTTTTGGGGGGACAATCTCTAGGATGATGGAGTGCTTTAAATGGGTTTGTGCTGAGGTCTCGGAGGTTCATAAGAGGTACTATGAGTTGCTGTAGATGAAATCTCCAGAACCTTCTGCTGTTCTTCCTGTTTTGGCTGCTTTAATCGGTAAAATAACAAAAAAGCAAGCAAGGCTGTAAGTACTCCAAACCACACTATTTATTGTGAGCGCTTTCATCAGAGACAATGCTCCAACTTCATCAGACAAAAGAAAAGACAACAGTTAATCACTTTATATACTTACAAGTGGATACAATTAAACCAGTCACAAATTAATCGGCCAGTTACATTCACTAATTCATGTGAGGTTATAAAAACATCTAACTCTATTATGGCAACAGTAAACAATGCAACTAATACAAAATAACTTCTCCATGTCCAATGTGTATGATAAGACCATATACAAAACATATTACAAACCTATACATAAATACATGCATATAATAAAAATATATGTTAAAAATTAAAAACTAACAAGGTATGACACCCTTTCAGCTAAAATACTAGGGGAGCTGAACACACAGTTAATACAAATGTGTATAATTATAAAATAAATCTTAAAAATTGAATAATTTTTACTTAGTTATTCCTCCATTTAAAAATGCAACTTATGTACATGAATATATAAATATATGTGAATGTTGTTGTGTCTTTCGGCTTTTCCTGGTTAGGGGTCGCCACAGCGGAACTCCGGTCCGCTAATGATTGGTAGTTGATTTTTATCTGCCGAGTTACCACCCCTGACGCACAACCTTCAACGAATGTACGCCCATTCACCCATGTCTCCACGCAGAAGGCGCTCTAGCTGAGAATCGAACCAGACCGCGTCTTACTGTAAGGCGACAACGCTACTGCAGCACCACCACCGCGGTATATAAATACAGGTGTTTTTTTTTTTTTTTTTGGTCTTTTATTCACATATATTTATATATAAAAGACCAAAAAAAAACCTGGCCCAGTAGACAAGTATATATGAATGCAACCTTATGGTAAATATGACACTTACTGTAGATAGGCAAACAAAGGCCAATGTGACACAATGTAGAAATGCAAACAAAATGTACTTAAACACTTAGAAAAACTAAAGTATTGGTCCCCAAGCTATAAGCACTACCTAGCAAGTGCTTTAAGCTTTAAAAGGCATTTGATTGATACATATTCGTTAAGGCCAGGAGGTATGTGGGCTAATGTGTGAACTTGCCACATAAGTTCACATTCCTCAAGTTTAAGTTCCCATGGACCGCCTTGTTTTGGCTGCTTTGTTGAATGTATTTTCCAATGCCTCTAAAGCTCCTGACTCACAGCCCCCTGCTCCCAGGAAACCTGATAGGTTTATAGGGTGCCTGAGGACTGTAATTTTTTTGTACAGGTGTCCTGCTGCTGACCCATCAGTAGTCTGTAACCTCTGACAAGCCCTCTCAATTACTTCCTTTACCCAAGTTACTGCCTTCTGATAAAGACAGTAGAACCATGGAAAGACCAGGTAAGAAGGTTTACACCTCGGCTACCTTGGCTTTTAGAGCTGTTAATTATCAGACTCTTATGTCTGCGTACATGTTAGCTCACCTCTCCCAGGCTTCTCAGGTTATATCTGATCTTCCAGAGTCTGAGGGTAAAACTAGTGCTCTTTCCCTGTTAGTGATTTCCCCCCAGGAGGCTCTTTGTTCCATCAAGTGTAGTTATGATGCAGCAGATGCTTTTTCTAGAACTGCTGCTCAGTCAGTAATGATAAGGTATTCTTGGCTTTGGCTTCAGCCTCTTCCTGATCATATCTAGGCTAAGTTGATGGATGCCTCTGTTGATAATAAACACTTGTTTGGTGAAGCTGCTGATGATTTGTTGAAGTCCCTTCATAATAAGGGTAAGGCTTTACAGGAACTCAAATATGCATCTGTTACTCCTGTTCCTAAATTTCAGAGAAACTACCCCAATAAGCCAGCCTTTGTTTGCAGACAATCTCACCCTTCTCCTAGGGGCAGAAAGGATGTCAAGCGGGCTCCTCCCACTAAGGCTACTCAGACTTCAGGGCCTCAAAAGTCTTACTTTCCAGATAAACCAGGTGCTGTCTAACTATTCTATTCTTCCAAGACATTTTACTCTTTCTCTTCACCTGTCTGTCTCTTGTTGTTTGGGTACAGATTACTTAGGATTCCTAGGTTCTGTTCATTATTCGCCAGGTGTATTTCATGGTGTGGAAATCCCTTCCCCTTTGTATGGGTATTCCTCCGCCTCCGCGGGAACAAATCTCTTTTCTCCAGAGTTGCTTGAGGACCTTTTGACACTTAGTACTACAAGTATTCAACAGGTGCCTGTGACCCAAAGGGGGAGGGGGGGTTACTCCAGGATGTTTCTTGTACCCAGAAAGAGGGTACTTGGAAACCAATTCTAGACCTCTCTCATCTAAATACTTTTCTGAAGGTACCCAATTTTTGGATGTTGTCCCTTCAGACTTTGTTCGCTCTTTTGATTCCTAAGGCTTATGTGGTGCCTCTGGATCTCAAGGGTACTTATTTCCATATTCCAATCTATCTCTTTTCAGGAAGTTTTTGCATTTCTCTGCTTCCTGGCATTTTCAGTTCTCTGCTTTGCTCTTTGGCCTTTCTATTGCCCCAAGGGTTCTCACCATATGCCTTGCTGTTACGATCGCTTTTTGCAGACTTCTGGGGATCCAAGTATTTCCCTGTTTGGACGATATGCTGATGTTCTTCGTGTTTCACTGTTGCAGTCATTGCATTTGGGTAATCTGCGGGCAGGTTGTCCTCAGTCGGCCTGATTAACAAAGTCTTGGGTCCTGCATCAGTTGCTGTCCCTTCTTCCATGACGTCAGGTCATCAGGAGTATAAAACATGCATCCGATGCCATTACATCAGTCTTTCTTGCCATGCGGTGCCCGAAGCAGAAGCAGTTCGCAAGTGCCAGTCGGTCGACTCCTTAAATTTTCGTTTACGAGTTTCAGAACCGAAGTCTTCAACTTAAAGCTAAGTACCCCTTTGGGGAAACTTTTTCTTGCTCCTTACCGATGTCAGTAAAAGTTAATAATTGCATTACTTGTGGAAAACAAATGCCTCACAAAGATTTTCATTCATACTGCATTCCTTGCTTAGGCCCTGACCACAACATACCTTGCTTTCGGTTTTGTGCTTTATTTAATCGGCGCACTATCCGTCGTCGGTACATTTTTGCCTCTACATTTTTCGGTTCTCAGTTTAATTATCCAGAATTGTCATCAGTTAGCAATCCGACTACCGGGATTCTGAAAAAATGCAAAGATAAAGACAGAGACAGGCCGCCGAGGTCCAAAACTGCCGACAACGCTTCTTCTAAGCCAGGTTCCAGTTTGCTGGTACTCAGTGAGGCACTTTCACAGCCCCTGATACCCGCTACTTCTGATTTGCAGGCCTCTACTGAGACCCATTCAGAGTCCAGTATGCTGTGACAGGCTTCACCTATGGAACCCGCGGATGTCTCTACCTTGGATGGGTCCGGAGCCGCTGTGCAGGCACCAGCTTCTGAGGGTGTATTCAGGCCTACAGACTTGCATATTAAATCAACTCCACCTTCATTACTAAGGCCTAAATCTCGATCTATGTCTAAAAAAACCGATGCCCAGGCCACATGTTCAGGCCCCTTGACAAAATACAACAACCACGACTCCACCAAAATATTCAAAGATACACCAGCGAAAGAAGCCGTCAAAAGGTGAGATAAAGAGAAATAACTTTAATCCATGTTATTCATCCATCCTGGTTACCTCGGCAATTCGCCTTCAATGGAACCAACATGTTCAGGCCCCTATGCCTAAAAAACAAATGATCAAAATGGCTGAAGATCTAATTACTCTAATCAGGGGTGGTCAACCCCCTCCCAAGAGGCTTAGGGCTGAGCTTGATTATGAATCTTCTGATCAGGTTTCTGTTTCTTCTGAGTCTTCTAATGACCTGGATTTGTCCATACCTACTTATGAGGATTCTGATGCAGAGGACTCCTTTCCCTCTGCTTCCCCTCCTGAGGATTTTTCTTTTGGGGAAACTTTACATACCTTAAGGGAGCATTTCCACTAGGAAAGTCACGAATTCTCTGATTCAAAAAAGAGGCTTAGGGATTTCCTTCTTCTACTTCAGCATAGACCCTTGGCTATACCTCCTGTACTAGACATTGTTGATGTGTTTTCGGAATCCAGTACGGCCCCTGATTCCCTGTCTCTGGCTCCTAGTAAACCTGACAGATACTACAGGGTTCCTGAGTCCCACGAGTTCCTTTTCAAAAATCCTGTTGCAGACCCAGAAATCATTTCTCAGGGGCCCAAGGGCATTAAGGCTTCTACTGCTAAAAATACTACCCCTTCGGATAGAGACTCCAGGGCACTGGATAGATTGGGGTAAGAAGGTTTAAACTTCTGTAACCTGGGCAATCAGGGCTTTAAACTGCCAATTTCATATGTTAAAATATCAACAGCATGTTATTGGTCTGCTTAAACAGGAAATGATGTTGATTCCTGACTGTGTGGAAAATAAAGATTTACAGGATTTATTGCATTCTGCTGAACAAGTTGGAAAACGTACTTTGCAATGTGGTTTTGATTCTTTAGAGGCCTCCTGCAGGGCTGCTGTTACTGGGTCTGTGCTTAGAAGGCATGCTTGGCTTAAGGAGCAATCTTTGCCTGATCATGTTAAAGCAAAATTGTTGGTTGCTCCTTTAAATCAGGACAGTCTGTTTGGCAATAAGGCTGAAGAAATTCTAAAAAAGGTGCAAGATAAAGCTAAATCTATGCAAACTGTTAAAGATTTCTTACAAGTGCAACCTCCAAGATTTAGTAGGCACTGGCCTACTAAGGATTGGTCTTTTCCAGCTCTTTCCAGAGTCTCTCAAGCCAAACCCAGACACACCAAAAGCACCAGGTTTCAGTCCCAGGGGACTCTCAGAACTAAGCAATGGGGGGCCTCCACTTCCAAATCTGGAAATAACAAGACACCCCCCTATGGTAAACAGTCTCAATGACTTTCTTTTAAAATTACCAAGCATTTACCTTTTAGCCACCCCTTTGGGGGGGAAAGATTGCTCTCCATGCAAAGAACTGGGAACTCATAACCCAGGACAAATGGGTTTTAAATAGTGTCCCAGGGATACAGATTTCATTTCCACATGTTGCCAACACCAAACGGGTGGCCAGACCTGCCCCCAAATCAGTGGGCAGAGGCTCAAAAGCAAGTACTTTCCCTCTTAAACATGGGGACTATTCAACCAGTACCAGTAGACGAAAAGGGACAAGGTTTCTGTTCCAGGCTTTTTCTGGTACCCAGAAAAGACAAATCATGGCATCCAATTCTGGACCTGTCTACTCTAAACACCTTTCTGGACATTCCAAAATTCAAGATGCCGACTAGTTACTTCCTATGCTAGGCAAAGATGCCTGATTGGCAACTCTAGATTTAAAAGAAGCATACCTGCACATCCCAATCAGGGAATCTTGCAGCAGATACCTATGCTTCAAAGCAGGCTACTTGCATTATCAGTTCTCTGCACTGCCCTTTGGCTTGTCTACTGCGCCCAGGGTATTCACAAAGTGCCTGGCTCCAGTTATTGCATTTTGCAGGCAAAGAAATATTCAAATATATCCATACCTGGATGATTGTCTAATTCAGGCAGAAAACCAGGGCATACTTCTAAATCATCTGGCTTTTGTAGAAAGGGTTCTAACTTGTCTGGGGTACACCATAAACAAAAAAGAAATCACAACTGGTACCCTCTCAACAGATTACATTCCTGGGTGCAAGCTTGAATACAACTGCCCAGATGGCTTTCCTCACGCCAGAGAAGCAAATTCATTTGGTAACTTACTTCAAACAAGTGGCCACAAAAACCCAGGTATCTGCAAGACAAATACTGCAAGCCTTGGGGTTCATGGCCACCTGCATTCTTCTAATTCCATATGCAAGACTGCATATGAGGAAACTACAGTGGTACTTAAAAAGTTTATGGAGTCAACATTGTCACAGCCTGGAAACAGTGATTCCTATCATACCTTCCCTACGCCTGGAATTCTTATGGTGGGCAGAGGCCTGCCACCAAAACAAGGGACTGCCATTCACACTACCCCCTGCCGCCCAAACCCTAATTACAGATGCATCAGACTATGCATGGGGGACTCACCTGGCAGGGAAGTGCATTCAGGGCAAATGGAACCCAAATCAAATGCACCTACATATCAATCAAAAAGAAATGTTAGCTGTACAGTATGCTCTGACCGCCTTCAAGGACTACATTCTTCCAGGACAACTAATGGTAAAGACAGACAACACCACGGTTATGTGGTACATAAACAAGAAGGGGGGTACACATTCTTACCCCCTCTGCAGACTAGCCATGGCATTGTGGAACACAGCCCTGAGCTACCAAGTGCACCTCCAAGCTCAGTTCCTGCCAGGAAAATTGAATACACTGGCAGACGGACTAAGCAGAAATCTCATGGACCCACACGAGTGGAAACTGGAACCACGGATTTTCAACATGTTGACAAGCAAATGGGGGAGCCCAGACACAGATCTATTTGCCTCCCCCCAGAACTTCCAGTTGGCCAAGTTTTGCACAAGGACTCCCCACAAAGAAGCCTGGAAAGTGGATGCTCTGTCCTTCAGCTGGAAAAACCTGTCAGTCTACGCCTTTCCCCCTCTGCCTCTGCTCTCCAAAGTTCTGCTAAAAGTCAAACAAAGAATGATTTTGATTGCTCTAGACTGGCCACGCCAACATTGGTACCCACTCCTGCGCAGTGTGTCACAAATATCTCCATGGCACCTGCCTCAGACCCCTTCCTTGCTGTTTCGGCAGGAGAATTAAATTCTGCACCCTCAGCCTCTAATTTTCTCTAAATCCAGAGCTGGCTTTGCCACTGCTGTCTTGCATCCTCCTTAACCATATAGCAAAATTTTCTAACAACATTTTCCACCACCTGGGAGACAACAAGATACAATTCATACCTTATAGAAAATTGACTTCAGTGAATAATTTCTTACATGCAGAAAGCATTCACCCCCCCCCCCCCCATTTGATTAGAGCCTTACCCCAGGGTGAGTTAAAACATATTCTTCAAAACACTTCTGAAGAATCATTAAAGCAGGGTTTTATTGATGAAACTGTAGATAGATTGAGAGCCAGGGGTTACCCAGAGAAGCAGTTATTTATTGCCGAGAAAAATGTTCTTGAGGGAACTACAGATAAGAAGTGGGGTTCTTTCTGTAAACGGAAAGAAATGAGTGGAAATGCAGTGGTGAAGGAGAATTTTTT